>NC_048895.1:28809014-28977082 GCF_011077185.1 Oxyura jamaicensis
GAGAATTAGTAGATTAAAATGCACACGGGCAAGGACATGGGCATATAGACGATGCTAATATACCTAATGACTATATTGCAGTTACAGTATTTGGAAATATGGACTATACATTAAAGTTGAGTATTTAGAAATCCTCTTTTTTCACAGTTCTTGTATTTTGAACATCATGTAAGCAATTAAATAAAACAACTGTAATGCTAGTGGTCTTCACCTTACCAAAAAAATTAAAGGCACAATTTTATCATGCTACATATTTCAACATTATGGCCAGCTGAATGTAGAAAGAGGCATAAACAAGTCTCTCTCTTTTACGGGTACCTAATGATAGCAATGAATTCAATGGATAATGATTCTCCTCATTTCAGCCTTACACATTTGAAAATGCTGTGCGTTGTTCAGTCTCAGAGCATGCAGAGTAAACTGATGCCAGCAGGTTCAAGAAAGCTTTAATAATTCTGTGTTCATTTCTCTAGTGATGGTAGGGGAAGACTGCCATGGTGTGCAACCAAAGATTTGTAGATACTTTGTTGTAGGCTGTTGCTAGATATGTTATCTTTTAAGGGCAGAATATTTCTGCAAAGGAAAGTTGCGAAATCTCCTAGAATAAAAAGATTGGCTGAAAATGTTCAGAAGCTTCAGTGCATGGTCTTCCTTATGTGGTGCCAAATACAGGCTGAAGTGTGTAGTTCCTTTGCGGTTTGTCTTGCATCCTCTTTGCAACAGATCAGATCTTTGAATATCATCAATCATAACCGCTGCCACTGTACAAGTACCCAAGTATTAATCCCAGCGTGTTGAAAACTGTTGGTACGCTGCTTTAGGGAAGTATAATTGCATAGTCACAGGCCTGTTCTCCAAAAGACCAGGCAGTTCACTGTTGGTTTTTTTTTTTTTTTTGAAAAAGAGGAAAGCATACATGCAAGCAATGCAGTGGCTGACTACCTGTAGTGTAAAATAATTGTTTTTTTTGAGCTTTAGTAACATCAAATATCCAGTGACTTAAGGTGCCTTGCTGGCAATTAATATAATTTCTTGAGATCCATAGAATCCTAGAATATCCTGAGTTGGAAGGGACCCTTGAGGTTAATTTAGTTGAACTCCTGTCTCTACACAGAGCGTCAGTTAGCTAAATAGTCATTTATTTTTTTTTTCAGATATCACGTTCACTTCACTTTTGCATTTATTCCGAGTTTCTGGAATGTTACTAATAGTTAACTTGGCTCCAGTGAGGAATAAGACCTTGGGGTTATCCGCAGTTTTATGCTGGAGAAAATGTTATGTCAGTGTTGGAGATAAATTAGGTTATTAAATTAGTCTTCCATCACACTTCAAAAATTTTCAAAATATGTTTTCAGAGATAACTTACTGAAGAAAATTAAGTAAAAGTGTAAATTTTGTGTTTTTATGGCTAGGATGGTTGAAAAATTGAGCTGCTTCTTGATAGATTTCAGACAGCAGTGTTAGTATTTTAATGAAGCCATCCAGGACTCAGTGCTGCTGCATTAAACTCATTGCTTTCTTTGTATTTGATTTTTTTTAAGTTCTTAGTAAAAGTTTAAATTCTAAGACTAAGTGTCCATGATACTCTATAATGAGTGTAAGGTGTAGTAAGGTTGAGTCTGTGTTCCAGGGACAAAACTTAGAGTAAGTGGTATCCAAGTATGTTCTTTATTGCAAACTGAATATCTGCTGAGTAAAGTCTGGTATTATTTCTGGAGAAGAATCTGCATATTTTGAGGTGAAGTCTTCTGTACTTCTTAGACATAGCGGTCTTCCTTGCTGAAAAATCAAGGCAGATGTCATTGCTTATCCTGAGAATTTCTGCTGGATTATAAGCTCTCATAGTCTTAATTGAATAATATTTGTAACTAAAATGCATCAATAAGAATTAGTTGCTTGGTCACTGCAATTTTGTTCCAATGAACCCTGGAATCTTTTGCTCTTGGTTTTAAGTTACCACTCAAGCTTTTGCTGCTTCTTGCTGCTAAGAGAACCTGACCTTTTTTTTTTTTTCTTTTTTTTTTTTTTTTTTTTTTTTTCTTTTTTTTTTTTCCCCTCCTTCTCGTGTTCTTCACATTTTCTTTTTCAGGCACTGATGCCTCCCTCTCTCTCTGTCCTTGAGTGCTGTCATCTGAAATTTAACGGTGATTAAACAATGTGTTGCCCTTGTGATGCTACTGTTTTCTGTGGCCTCTTGAACTATAGTATTTTCGTCTTCTGTCTGATTTTCACTGTTTTTGTGAGTAGACTGCAGCTTGGGGTTCTGCTGCTACCACTTTGTTAGGTTTCCTTCATCCTGAAGAATGTTTCTTTTGTCTCATTTTAAGCTTAGCCTTTCTTTTTGTTTTCTTGTTTCTTCTTTTTTCGATCCTGATTTCTTTTTCTTAGCTTCTTACAAATTTTAGTAATAATCCTTAGAATGAGAAACCACTCTTGGTGTCTCACTAAATATTCCTAAATTCCTCACTAAATATGCCTAAAATATTCCCCATAATACACTTTGCAGAATTTCAATTGGTTTTCTTCCTTTGATGGCAGTATCTCAGTAAGCTTATCTAGTCTTCCTGTGGCTTTCTGCTTTAAGGAAGTAATAAGAAGAACAGAAAATGAAAAATATAGAGGAGTACCTGGCCTTGTTGCCCTTCTAGAAACTGCTTTGCTAATTTTATTTGCTAAACACTGTGTATACTGCCAGCAAACAATTGGAAAAATGATTTTGCAAATAATCTTAAGATTTGCATAACCAGGTTGCTGCAGTGTGTATGTCAGCCTTCTGTGCAGCATTGGGTCATTAGCACAGGCTGTGGTTTAGTTGAGGCTCTTGCAGGAAGGACTTTTTTATACTTATAAAATGCTTAGATTATACTTAGGTGATAGCATTATTTGCATGAGAAGTGTCTTTTTGTTGGGTCACCCGAGGTACCAAAGATTCTCCCTGGCAATGTGTCTTCCAAAGAATTGTTGAGTCTTAATTTATGTGGCAAGAGTAATGAATGTTCTTTCTTTGGGAACCTACTAATTAATGTCAAATGGGAATGACTAATGGGAAACATCAAGAGATAATCTAGTCTTTTTTATATTTATTTCCTCTTAGACTACAAAGTTTTAAATACTTTCTCCTTTTAAATAAACACTTTCATGTCTAGCTCTATTACTATTATTGACACTTTTCCTTGTGGGGAAGGACTTCCCTTGAGCACGTAATGGGCAGAACTTTTTTTGCAGGTAAAAGACTTAAATAGTATATTTCTGCATCAGAAGAAATGACCTTATATTATACACCTACAAGTGTGCACTTAGGGAAGCTTAAGGCTTAGGTTAGGCCCCCATATTTGTGTTGTTGTAGTGCTTTTCTCCTTTGCTCTCTTCTCTTTTCTACTCCTGTTTGGGCTTCACTTACTGATGATTGTGCAGTCTGCTTGCTTCAAGGTAATCTTGTCCTTCATTTTCACTTTCCCTTCTTTCAGCTACCCCGGTGTCTGTTACAACTCTGGTGTTGCCTGTCTTTAATTTCTACCAACAACTCCCGTCTTTAATGTCTACCAGTGTCTTATCTCTTGCATTATCTGTTGCTCTCTTTTGTCCTCTTCACTTCTAGTACTAATGTTTTTGGGAAGGCAGTTGCCCAGCTACCTAAACGCAAGTAGATTGTAGAATAAGCTGCTTTCTTGGTCAGCCTGGGATCCAGCTCATTTACTTCATTTTTGCAGATTTGCCCATCCTCAGCCCTTTATGACAGCGGGCTATGTCTCCCTCTGTACATTGGCTAACACCTCTTTTTTTCCGTTCTTACAGCCGTATTTGTCAGTTGACGTTACAGAAATAAAAATATCCACAACCCTTTGCCACCCCCCACCCCCTAAGAACCAAATAACCATCCCACAAGTCCTTCCTGTATCTTTTTCCTTACAATGTCTTGATTGAAGAAGTGGGACTTGATTGAGTTGCTTAACTAGAGGTGTCTAGTACTGTCTGAGGTGCCTGAGAGTATCTTCCTTGGCCTCTTAAGCTGCTGATCCACAGGGCACTGATCTCATTAAAAAACACAAGTTGTACCTGCCATAGGTGTCTCAGATGCCCTAAGGCATCTCAAACGGCCCTAAGCAACACGGTTAGACAACTGACCCAGGCTCCTTGGCAGCTTTGCATGTGGTGGAATAGCACTACAGGGAGGAAGGGTGGTTTTTTATATACAAATACTTTTTAAAAATTGTTTTTCTTTTATGAAATGTTTTTGAGACTTTAATGCTGATTCCTGTGTCATTCTTCAGCTGGTATGTTGATTCACCTATGAAATCAGAAATTAAGCTTAAGAGCATCACGTTTCCTTGCTATCAGATGTCTCTAAACTTCCAGAATAATTCTGCCTTTTGCTAGAAAGAACTGTAAGAAATTTAAGCTATGATTGGTTTACTCTAGTAGGGTTGTATTTTTATGGCCAGATGATCAGGAGTCCCACAGTATTCCAAGACACGGTTTGAGGGTAGCTGTCATCCCATATGGGTCGAACTCCTTCTTCAACTGATCATTTTCAGGGGAGCTTCTGAGCTTACTCTACTTGACAGTGAATGGCTTGGCAGCAGCAACACCACAGCAAAATTAGAATTGTTCCTATTTCTTCTTCCAGTAGTAGTTCTGTGTTTACTAAAGTTGAACTGTTATTTCAGGAGCTATTTGTCTTTCTGTCAAAAAATTAATTGGTTTTATGGGTAGTGTATTGCTACTATATTTGACTTAAACTGTAGAACAATAGCCTTTAGGGTAAAATCCAGTGACAAGTCAGCAGGTCTCCAATGGTTCATTTAAATCCTTTCATACTGTTGACTACGCTGACTGTCTTGGTCACAGATCATAGTGAATAACTGATTCCTTTTCTACCCGTAAAGACAATTGCCAAGGGCTGCTTTAGGTAAGAATTTGATTGTAGAAGGGATGGATTAATGTCATTCTACTTACAGTCTTCTTAATATTCAACAAGAACAGTTTCTTTATTTTCCCCAAACCGATTCTCTACATAGGATTGGTCTCTTGCTTCAGCATTGTTCCCTATTATCTGTGAACGCATTTTGTGATTGAATTACACTTGGATTTTTTTTTTCATTTGTTAAAAAGCAAAAGGATTGTTATCCAACCTATGAAGTACATTCAAACTGGTCTTATTCCAGGCTGCAGTGGAGATGCATTCATTGTATATGCTTAGTGCTGACTTAGCTTTTTCTGACCCCAAGAATTTCTGAAGGATGTAGGTATCCCTTCAAAAGTAAAGTATGTGGATATCTAGGTCAGTAATTGGTATGTTGATTCCTAATTTTTGCCTTCTTTAGGTAAACAGAGATGTAAATGCTGTGGTACTAGCAGTATGACATCTTTCTGTACTACTAAATTTACAGCACAGTTTAAAAAAAAAAAAAAAAAGTGAAGTTATCAGGAGAGAAAAACTGTATATAGGATAGGCCAGTGGAAAACAACTATAAGCATCTAAGAAACTTCTAAGCTTCTAAACCTTTTGTTAGACTTTTGTATTTTGCCTGAGCAGATGAGCAAAGAACTCCATGTGTGTGCTAAAAGAAAATGATAGATTTAAGTATTAATATTTCTATCTTTTTGTCTGTTGGGAGCACATTAACTTTTCCTTTGAAATTCTGTGAAGTAAAATATTTCAAAATTTATTGCTATTTGCCTGAGGAGAGAATATGAAGAATAGTGGATAGTGAGAAGTGAATTTTGGATACTGAGGAGCAAAAAGATGTATAAACCGTCCTTTTTCTTCTAATTTATCTTTAACTTCATGGCTTTAACTTTATTGAATTAATTTTAAATTCTGTAGTAGTATTTAATTGGAAATATAATTTCATTGAAGTAATCATTGGCTAGTGTATCTATAAAACTGAGATAACTGGTCCGAGTGTGAAGGTTGTGCCTGCGTTGTTCTTAAATTGGAATGGACATGGTCACTGATGCCCTGGGACACTACACGTTTGCCTTCTGTGAAGGGAATAACAGCAAATAGAGTTGAAACTTCAGAGGAAGGACGTTCTCAAGAGCTGGGGATGCAACAAAAGGGATATTTGTTTCATTTAGACAAGATGGGGAGAACACAGGGTTATTTTGATTTTTTGGTATTTATAGTTTCAAAAATAAAACGGTAGCCATTCTCAAACTCTGAGCACAATAATTTTGCAAATGGCTCTATTAGTTGAAAATGTTATGTTCTTACTCCAGTGCAATTATATTAGAAGATGGTAAGCCACAGGTAATATCATGTAAATATTAAATAAAGTAGCTTAGAAATTTTTCTACGTGGCCAGGACAAACTGGGAGATGGTGATTCAAAATACAAAATGTGTTGCATTTTTGCAATCTCACTGTAGAGACTAGTGTGAACGTCTATGTGAAGTAAAACCATATTTACTGTTGAGCTGACCATTGTGACTGCTTAAATACCTTTTGTGTGACTGGTCAGTGACCAGTTTAAGAACAACACAGGCAAATTTGATTATAAAAATGTGTTTTTAGTTTTTTTTTTATTTATTTATGCATGATAGCCTAGCCAAGCAAGCTGATAACTGCTGAGTTAAATCCTTTTTTTTTTTTTTTTTTTGTTTTGTTTTATTTAGCAAGAGCAAAACTCAAATATAGGATATATACTGAATAGTTTTTTGATGTCAATAGGTCACCAACATTTTTAAACAAAAATTTATGCAGAGGTAGTCACCCTGCTGATAGGGGGTGGTATGTCGCTAATTCTCAATGGAGGGAGTGTGACAGAAGAAGGTGGTCAAGATGAGCAAGTGAAAGAGGTAGTAGACACGTTTGGCCAGTTAGAGCTGTGATGTGCCTGACCTCAGTGCTGGCTCTCGGTGTGGCCATGCATCATATACCTCAGTGGGTCACAGAGGATGCCCTCCCCAGCTGTTGGACCTGCTCCCACAGCAGGGGTATGCAGCTGTCCTGAACCCCGAATTGTGTAAATTCACCACCAAGCATGTCAAACTGCTAGTGCCATCTTCCAGTGACTGTCATACCTGATGTGCACTGGATGTGGTGGTGTTCTGGAAGCTAGCATGTGTTCTCTTCACTTCTTATTGCTGGAGAACTGAGAGCACAGGTGGGAAAGAAGTGTTGGTACCTGCTCAGACATTCATATTAAACCTGCTGCCATAGCTTTCTTGGGGTTCACCTGTCCTTCGGAGTTTACAGTGGTAAATGCAGTGTGTGCCTGATCTCACTACTCTGAGCAGAGTCCCAGAGCCACCTCTTGTAAGGTTCTTTAATACTTTTTCACTAATCAAATATGGGGTATTACATAAAAATAGGCAGTTATTTTGGTTCTTTTCTTATTCTAAGCAGCTTTTTGTAACATTAATGTACTTGGAGTGCAGCTCCTGGTGAGCTGACTTGTAGCTATGTGCACTTAGTTCCCTCAATTCTGTTAAAGGAAAGATCCGGAGAATGAAAACCATACAACTAGCAACTGAATACCAAAAGTTTATGTTAAATGGGTTACATAGCATCACATAAGAACATCATGTTGAAAGCACACATACAATCATTTCTTTCAGGGTGCCATTGGGCTACCTAAGTCACAGGCCAGGCTTTTTCTTCGTGCTGTATTCTGAGTTACTTGTAATGCAGCTCTTCGTCTGTGAGGGTTAAGGAGAATGTATTAAGGTGCTGTCTCCTTCAACATACAGCCTCAAGAATTGTCTGCTCAGTACATGGAAACTGCTGGGGTAGTTGTAAGGAGCTCTACGCAATTCCTTCAGTTCTAGTACATATGAAGAAAAGGATTGAGTTGTGGTGTAGGAAAATCCAGTCTAGTGACCAGTAACTTTTGTGAATTCTTCATTGCTGTTTGACAGTTTAGGCAGTGTAGTAATTATTTTCTCTCAATATAGGTGTATTTCCTGTTACAAGTTTATGTAGTTTCCTCTAGGATTGGTGTCTATTTTGTTCTTATTTTAAATTGAGTGATTTTATTTTGACTGTATGGGGTATTTTAACTGGCAGACCTCTATTCTTTCATGCATCCCGTACTTACCTGTGCTCCTGATGTTTGTGAAAGGCAGGTGGGAGTGCAGACAGAAACCCACGCCATGCTCTACTGCATCGCATGATCAGTGAATTTGTGCTTTTGGAATGGTGCAGTGGAGCATACCTACCCCAGACTGACTATTGGCTTCTTGGTCATGAGCCCTCACCCTCTGCAAATTAATCTTTATAGCATCCTTGCTTCCAGCTAGAGCCAAGATGTATGTTTACAGAATATTGGTAATTAAAGCTGTCACATTGAGGGTCTTGAGATGGTGACATTACTGAGCATGCAATGTGGCTGGGTAAGACTTGTTAATTCAATGCTTTTCTCCACTTCTGTATTTATATTTGTTAGGGGAAAAAAAAAAGTGGCTGTAAGTTCTCTGAACAGAATCATTTTTAAGGGTACCAAAACCAGTGATTTTACCTTGCTGTGTAGCTTTTGAACAAGTTACCACATAGTAGGTATTGACTTCCTCCTTAATGCCTGCTCTTTGTGATACCTCACCAGTCTGCTTTATGCAAAAGCTCAGACTTTTTCATTCATGTCTTCTCTACCTCTGAATCACTCTTTCCTCTTGAAGAAGTGATGCTAGATATAGCTTTTCTTGAATCGTGGGTGTTGTTTTTTTTTTTTTAAAGCTCACATGAAAGTGACCTCTTCTTGCCCTATCTAAACTCTGAAGTATGTTTATTTCAACCTAATTTTTTTTGAACTATCACACTGGTAGTTAATTGTGTATCTTGAGACACCAGCAAGATGCGAACTTGGTGCAAAGCTGTGATGAAGTTTTTTAAATTTTTAGTTAATTTTAGCCTCTCAGGTTAAATGCACGATACTGCATTTTTCTTGGCCAGAATTTGGATAATTGGAACGACCTCTATTGAACTGCTTGTTTTTCTTCCTCAAAGCTGGGGATGGAGAGACAAAAAGAGGGAGTAAGTACTACTAAACCTTAAAAGCTACAGTATTTTGAAAATCGTAATCTCAGTAGTTTACATCTGGGTTTTACTCAATATTCAAAACAAAACAGTTACTTCTAAGAATTTTTTTTTTAACTCGGTGTTTTGAGGCTATGATCAATAGTCCTTTGAATTACCATTTGAGATATGAAGCAATAATGTATTTCATGTTACAGTGCTTGCAGAGGAAGAAGAAGCAGTGCTTCAAGAATTTGACTTTATCCCCCAAAACATCTGATACTTGTCTTGCATGTAATCATTTTGTAAAAATTGCAGGGATGTGTACCTGAAATGTGGTTATCAAATTTTATATAAAATGTGTATCCCATATACAGTATTTTTATAAGCACGAGGGTGCAAACTGTGTTTTCATTTACTGCTTTTCAGGGGATATAATTTTCAATGCTCACTATCCTGACCTGCCACCGGATTTTATCTTTGGAGAGGACGCTGAATTTTTGCCAGATCCTTCTGCCTTGCATGTAAGTACTTTGCTGTTTGAGAACTTCATACCATGCAAAGAGACTTGTAGAATAGCTTCAGCAACAGGAATTTGCTAATAATGCAGAATAAAGAACAAAAATAACCTTTTATCTCATTGTCATGTGAATATGAACAAATTGACTTTTAATGTGATTTAAACTTGAATACATAAATGTAATTTTATACTGTAAAGTATTTTAATCAAGATGATTACATTTACAAAAACTTCAGTTTCTTTTAAAATATATCCATTTAATATCTGACCACCTTAAAAGATCTTTTAGCAAAGAAGATTGAACATCAATTGTGTCTTTTAAAAGCATTCAGTTGCAGAAAAAGTAGCATAATGTTGTACAGTAATGTCGATTCTGTTTTCTCACGAGGAATGGTAAAACCAGTATGTATGTTGTTGGAAATACTGGGGCAGAGACAGAGCTATCTGCTCATATGGGTTCGTTAGGGCTACCGTAAAGACAAAGAAATGCACCTAAAAAGAGGTGCGAGGGTCAAAAATTAACTTAATTAGAAAATCTTTTTACACAGTCATATTACTATGGAAGAAAATACACCGCAGCCTGAAGCCAATGTACTGTTCACTATTCAAATGTACTGTTCACTGCCAGTCCAAACTGATAAAGTCCTGTTTGAAGAAGCTAGCCTTGGTTATGCATCTAAAGTGTTTCTCTGACTCAGAAGTTACCTCGTAGTTACTAAAGGAATGTTTTGAGGTATTTTTGATACGCAAGGTGTTTTTTTCTTTACTCTCCTTTTTATAAGGTGAGTGTCATATTTCTTTGCTCCCCTGATCAATTTCCTGTGACGCTTGCAAACTCCTTTGGGAAGGAGCTGGATGCTGTTGAATAGTTGTCTAATTAGGCTCATTTTTAGGACAGGTTTTACTTTGTACGACAATTCTAGAACTGTTTTCACAGTCTTTAATTTTCCAGTTCTACTCTTTTTTTCTTTTTCCAATTTTATTGTTTCACAAAGTTAAAACTTCTGAGAAGTATTCATAGTAGCAACAGTTCCTGCAGTTGTTGTTAAGGGAAGAGGAGCACTTTTAATGGATAACAAACAGCAAATGATATTAAATGTTCAGAGAGAATCTGGGGCATCTTGCAGAAATAACGTTCAGGTGGAGAAGCTTGCTAAGTGTTATATGGTGCTGTATTTCTCACGTGAAGAGAAGCCACTAGTCATAGTGATCCATTGGGAGAGACCCATAAGGATAAAAACATCTTTAGTTTTCCTTCTTTCTTACATGGCTCATTAAGTCTGTCTTTTGGGAGCATTGCTTTTCTTCTGCTTAAGCCCAGAACAAACTTCTTACCCTTTTTGTTTGAAAAGAGCTTGAAGACCCGTTTACTCCTTGATGCGTAATAAGATATTTACTAGCCTATTTTTAAAATTTAAAACAAAACATAAGAAATTGGCAACCCAACAGCACTTCTTTAGTCATTATGCACTGCAATAGTATTCACTATGTTAATGTAACCTTTTTTGATAAGGTCCTTGGTCATTCTGCTCCAGTCTGTCCTGATGTTATCAGAACAAGTTATCTCCACTTTGCAGCTATGGTGTATCTTTGCTTTTGCATTTGCCTTTTAATGTCCAATGTGGTTTGCAGACTTATTTTCTCCAGAATGTTACATTAATGGTAACCCATTTATTGTGCTAAGTATTTTAATAACTTTGATTTTCCACATATCTCAGAGCTGTTTAATGAAGATGATTTTAATTGAATTTGAAGGTACTAGCAGCATTTTTTTAATGTGTTAACATACCTTTCTACTAACTATAAGTAAAAATAGATTAGCATGTTGAATACAATTCAGCACTCCTAATCTTCAGCAATCTACAAGTACTTTTGATGCAACAGTTCCTGCTAATCAAAACAGAATCTACAGTTCACAGAAGCACAGAGATGGTGTTAAATGAGGACTAAGTCCAGGGAGTCTTTAAGTAAAGAGTATGTGCAGCGGGATGTGTGGGAATTCTGACGTGGGGCCTTCCTGCGCTGCTCTCGTCTGCCTGAATGTCTTGTTTGTCAAGCAGAAGTCATCACATGTTGTTCCACGGCTTGAGTCAGGCCTTATGTTCAACTAGAAATGAGAACCAGGTACTCTAGATTCTTCAAGGTTGTGTGGCTCTGATAGATGCTGTCAGGAGACTTCCCTGCCGAAATGTGAATGGCTGTACTGCAGATCACATCAGTCCCTTGTGCGGTTTCCATGCCCGTAGGCATATCTTCAAGTTATATTTTCATCTAAAGGCTATAAGGTGTTTGGTTAAGCAGCTGCTAGGCAGCTAAACCAAGATTCCAGAAGTACGGCGTTTTGAAAAGTAGATGCTCTATGTGAGGACTCTGCATTGTTTTTTTCAAAGAATACCTAAATAGGTGGGCTTGCACTGTAGTGAAGAGGTAATACATTGAGCACTCTTTTCTTTATGTGCAGAGCTAATCAACTCTTTTGCTGAAATGGTATTACAGTCACAAAAGTCAAAATGCCTGCTGAAACTGCTTTGCTTCTGTATCTCCAAAAAATACTGAAATCACTTCACTGTGAAACTCAGGCTGAGTCTCTTTTCAGCCCTGCAAAATCTGTGCTTTGTTGTGTGCCTTCCAGAAGTAGTTACTCAGCTGGTCAGAGGGCATGGTGTCTGTGTATTTTGATCTTCTAGAATGATGTAGAGATTGGTGTTATACTTCCTTTTATTTTAGTTTGTCATACTGTTTTAATTACATTAAGAGCTAAATTATTTAGGTTAGTGATGCTATGCACACTTGAGGCATTATTAAAAATAAACTTTTATTTTTCATTTTTATTAAAAATATCCTCAGCTATAGTATGCACTTGATGCTTCTGTGTATAGTATGCATAAATAAAATCAGCTTCTCAGAATGTAAATAGAAAAGTTCTTCCCTGCTCTAGTGTTTATTCATTTTGGATGACAAGTATTAGAAATGTATTTTAAAAACAACCTATGATTCACTCTGTTCTGATTAAAAATTCAGTTGGCACAAAACAAGATTAGTGATTGTGTACGGATGAGATTAATTTGGAGCTCATTACAATGACGCCAGTTTGAGTAACAAGAATTGTTTGTTATGTTAGCCTAGTTGATTGTTAATGTGAGCCAGTTAATAACTGAAGTGCTTATGCAAAATGTTAACCCCATTTTTCCAGTGATTTTGAAGTATATTCTGTTTGGCAAAGAGGAGACAGGGTAGTAGATGCAAGCTAGCAGTTAGTTTAAGGATTTGTTTTTTTAGCATCCTACATCAGGTCTCCAGCTAGTCACCCCAGAAAGGTTCTGCCCACCCATTGCTATTGAAAAGGCTTCATTAGCCTTAGTGGGGATGGAGGCAAGAGGACATTAACGTTTCCTGAAGCCCAGTAAGTGCCAAATGTGTCCTTATGGGCTAGTGTATGTGGGAATACTTACACTGCATTCACGTGGGAGGAGGGCGTTACCATCACAGCACTACAGAAAATGGGCCGCTGCTGCTCTCAGCCCAGTAGCTAGCATTGCAAATAGTTTTCCCTTGTTAATAGTGGGTACAGATTTCACTCGTTGTACAGTTGATTCAGCTAATTGTGCTACTTGAGTGTATTAGCTGTCATGCTATGTATCTTGTACAGAGCAATGTTTATTTTAAGTTCTTGCGTTTGGATTTATTAGGCTCCGTGGTATTTATCATACGGCCATATGACGACTGTCAGGAAAGCTATATTGCTTCTCTGGCTGTGCTCAAAATCATAATCGTTGTTACTGCCTTCTTGTTGAGCTAACTTTTAATAGGTAGTGAAGTGATTCCTTTAAATATCTCCCCCTTCTGTAGCTGCTCTTCATTCACCATCAGGTGCATGAGACATGTTGGACAGCATCAGTTGTTCCTATGCTCAGTGTTTTTTTTTTTAAAAAAACAACCCTTGCATTAGCTAATGACATTTGAACTATTTTGTTCCCAAAGGCCTGGCTGTTGTATTACTGGCAAAGGTGCAGGTGCTTATTACCTGTTTTAGTATGAAAGCCCCTACATAAGGGCAAAGGAGTATGATGGCTTTCAGAATATGACTTTAAAGTTGGGGTTGGGAGAGTTCTTTGATTTGTCTGGGAAATGTGTGGGTGAGTTCAAACTGCTTTAGCATTGCCATCCCTTCTGCTTGCTGTATTTGGGATGTCAGCAGAGATTTCTGTTCTTGGACCACTAGCCTACCGCTCTTGCACTAAAAGCCTTAAGTTACCCTGGTTTTAGCTGATAACAGGGAGTTTAAGTGAAATGGAATGCAGGACTGGGGTCTGGATTTTCATTGAAGCTTTCTTCTTATTTTGAAATTCTTTTCTATTCAATTTTTTGTGTTTACTTTTCATTTATCTCTTGACTTCATACATCAAGATGTACATTGATTATTTATAATCCAGTGCTATTTACTGATTTTCCTACAGCAAATGGGAATTCTAAAACAAGTTTATTCCTTTCCTTCTATATGTGTTTCATACCATTGGAAGAGTACTTCTGTTCAGCAACTCTCCCAGCATCCCAGCATCAGGACCTTTTTGCTGGTGGTGTTATTATTGTTGGCATTTATGGTATGCATTTTAGCCGCCCCCCTCTCCCTGGCTTGTTTTTGGAAGAAGGAATTATGCTAGTACAGCATTCCTGTATGGGCCAGACCTGAAAGGCCCTTATTTTGGATGTATTTTGGTCAGGTTTTGTTGCCTGAGTTCCACACAGTTTCCCTGCACAATCTTAATTTGTTTCCTTGACCTGACTAGAGGCGGGGGAGTGGTATCATAAACCAGGCACAGGTTTTCTGCCTCTTATTTGCTGTACTTGTCCTGGGTGGTTTAAAATGACAAATCCCCCAGGAGGATCATGGTGGGAAGGCTGGTGGAGTCCTTGGGAAGCCTGGAGAGTTTGGCCCCAGCTGAGCCTGTGTTCTTCTGGCAAGTCAGATTATGTCATGAGCAAGAGCTCGGAGTGGTGTCTGGTAATGGTGCGGTAAGTGTGGAGGCTCTGCCAACAGGTTGACAAAGAATTCAAGAGAGACGACAGAAAACATGTTTTCCCTATTGCCTTTCCCACTCCTTTTCTGCAAGGTCTTTTTATGTTGTTAAATTATTCCTTTTTTTCTCCTTGGTTTAGTCTTCTGAATTTATTTACTAGCCTTTCCCTTTTGTTCCTTCTTTCTGTCCAAAATTGTTAATAATACTTTTGAGTCTGAAAGGACTTAGATACCTTATATAATTCTCTGTCCTATTCTACTCATGTAAAATTATTGCGTGCATTCACCTCACTTTCTTTTCCTTGATCATACAGTTCTATAGGCCAGAAGCTTGGACCAGAATAACAAGATGATTAAATCTTAAAGGCTGAAACAGATAATGAAGCTTATGTTTCTTTGTCTGTTTAGACTTGAGCCCAGAGCATTGGACTCTCAAGTTTCTGGATCTCATCTTGAATTCGTTTTAATTTAGAGAGGCTCATTTCTCTGGTGGGTGATATGGCTAAATATGGTTATATACTTATATGTGTATATATATCTGCTTTGCAGAAAATAAAGATCTTGCTATTCGTAAGGGTAATACAATAAATCCTAGTTAATCTCAGTGATTTTTCAAGTTGTTAGTTTAAACTACAAATACAAGGTTGGATATCCTGAGCTGGTTGTATGAAAGCAAAATGCCTTTTTTATTATTATTTTTTGGAAGTCTATGAGTAGAATAGTTTTGGTATTGATAATTCTTCCGTCAACCATCAAACTGATAAAAATCAATATAGTTACAACATTTTTTTGCTTCACTTAATTGAAATGTAATTTTACTTGCCTTGAACAATGTTGTGATAAAATTTGGAAAACAAAGCTAGTATTAGAGAAGTTGGCAAAAATTAAGGGATTCTGGCCCTGGTGTGTAATGTTACTGGCACAGTACACTCCACTTTCTCACAAGAACTCCAGAATATAAGAAATGGCTTGGCTTGAAGGCAACAGCTTGTTAGTTTTCTAGAAACACATCTACATGGTTTTATTTTTTTCAAAGGAAGAATAAAAAAAAATCAAATCTAGGACAGTCTTCCTGAATTGAGTGTACATTTAAATTCAACGTGATATGCCTATTGAATTCAAATTGTTGAGCCATGTTTCATTTTTCTGTAGAGACAGTCAGTCATTGCTTATGAATATGCAAGCGGAACAGGCTTTTAAATTAACTGATTACAGAAGGTCAGCGCAAAATAAGTATTCTCTGATAATGCTGTTTTAGATTTGATTAAGTTCTAGGCTGTGAATTTTGTTAAAACTTAATTTTATTTTTATTTTATTTTATTTTTACCCATGGGAATAGTTAAGACCCTGCAGGTTCTTCTGTTCACAAGATACCGCTGAGGCAAAGAAATGTCTTTGCACACAAGGCTATTTTTAAAGGATCTATTATTTCCCTACGTGGAGCAAGATTCAAGCAATATTTTGTTTACTTTTTGCTGATCTAAGTTTCAGCTTGTATTTGTTTCAAAACCTCCTGGTTTTACTCATTCTTTACATGCTTGTATGCCTGCTTTTCCTCCCTATCTTCCATCTCGGTTCCTTAGGCATATCTGCTCTTTTTTTTTTTTTTTTTTTTTTTTTAAGGTAGCTACAGAAATCTATTTCCAATTAAGTTAACATCTTGTTAACTTTTATTTGCAGTATTACTGTTATCATTTTACATGAATTTTGCCATATATACCTGTCTTTCCAGAGATGCAGCTTTTATTTGCATGATGGAACCAAGTGAGTTATACTGCTTTTCAAGAAGGGACCACTCATTTGCGTTAATTTGTCCAATATAGTAGAGAAAAAAAAATAATTTCCGAGTGTCTTATCATTTACACAATGGTGTTTTCTTCAGGGACTGTATTTTCAAGGCTCTCTCTAGGCTCTCTTGTAGTACAAATATGGAAGTAAAATGCAAATGCTTCGTGTTGGATTCGTCAGTGAGATCCGCAGTAAGATATATTGATTTTAATTTATGGGATCTGGGGAGGGGATGGGGGGTGGAATGGTTAGAAGAAACAGTTCTGTATATGCCACCCAAAAACAAAAGCTTGAGGGATGTTACTGGACCATATCAAAAATATTAGCTGTAGCTAAAATTACTGGTTTTCACAGGAAAGCAAGAGCCAAAGAACTGATAAGAGTGAAAAACTTGCTATTTTAAAAGGGCCTTTTGATGTAAAGCTTGAATATTGAGACAGTGGGCTGCTCTCTGGTGCACTCGGGGTCTGACAACTTGGGCCTTTTCATGCCACCATCCATGCATGATGAGTAGATCTTTAGGTAAAAAATGTGCGTGCATGTGTCTTGTTTTGAAATTATATTTTTCTTAATGCTTTGTTCTTTTACCTGCCATGCTGGTTAGACACGTCCACCTCTGGTAACAGACTCCCAAGGGGAAAAAAGGCTGTGTGCTGACTTGGGTTAACTAATGATGAGGAGATTGGAGTCCCTGTCCCAGGATCTGCGTGTTGAGGGAATTCCTTCTCAGAGCAGGTAAAGGCCCAGTCTGGGAGAGGTCCACTGGGAGATCTGGAAAGGGACAGGTTTTGCTGTAATCCTTTAACAAAGCAGGACGAAAAATATCTTACATGCCAAGTCTTCAGAAGATTAATTAGATAGTATTGCACTCTCTCTCTTGTGATGGTAGGCAGTAGTAGCTTCTGAGTGTCTGATTATCTTGTAAGAGTGCTCTGTCGCAGAAGCAGACTTTCAGGAAGAGTACACAACTTCAGAATGCTCTTCTGGGCTCAGTGTCACAGTTTCTATGTTTCCAGAGCAGCCTTCCACAGCAAGGCATAGGAGTAATTTGCTGTAACCTTTGGAAGTTGTGTTCTCTCCTATTTCTGGTGAGTGGTACTTGAGAGGAAGCAATGCATTTATTCTCAGTGAATTCTGAAGAGTGTTCTGTTTGTCAAATTTACCAAGTGTTATTTTAGAATTGCACTGGGTATGTAATCATTAACCAAGAAACACACTGGCCAGTAGGAGAAATGATGGAAAATCATTTGGGTATACCAAATGTAAGGTACTTTACCAAAAGCAGAACTAAATTCTTAATATTCTATTCACGTGTTGTTCACTTGCAGTGTAGTTTCATGCTAATTCAAGGCCTTCAGGTATTTGAGATTTTGGTGAAGTATTTACAGGCTAATATAGTTTGAAAAACTATATATATGTATACGTATATATATATATATGTATAAGACTATCCCAAGTGTTGCTTTATGCAAACTTTCTATCTGTTGTACATAGCAGCAAGTCGAGCACAGCAGATCTGTATTCCTTCAGTGGTATTTACCATGACAGAAGTGCTCCTGAGTTGAACTGTTTTCATGCAATGTTAAGTCTTTGATGTTTGCTTGTGCCCAAAAATGATCATTTCAAGTATATCACTCCAGAAAGTTGTACCAGTGGTGCTTTGCGGGAGGGGGATAAGAAGAACCTGTGAAAATAGGATGACAAGTAGATGGCATGTAGGTTTACAGTGATTGATTTGAAACTGCAGCCTGTAGGATGTTTAAGTGCTGGCTGCTAAGAAACTGAAGCCTTTAAAGTTGTTATAACACTCCAGCCCTGCGAATACTGTGAAAAATATCTGTTGATAGAAAGATGTGAGCATATGGCAGATAATTATCCTGTGCCTTTTTCTGTGAGCAATTTCCCCGTGGTGGCCCATGAAGACTGTAGCAGAGCAGGAACTGAAACCAGATATCCCAGTTTGTAGACTAATACTGTAACCGCTGGACCTATATCTCCTTTGTAATTATATGGAGTGTAAACACTGGTATCAACCTGATCTTTCTCATTTCAGGTAAAAACTTACCCTGGGTATTGCTTTTAAGCCACCATGGGATACAGGTTGCGTGCGTGTGGTGTGCAGAGATATAAACAAAATGCAAATCTGTACTTAGATTATTCTTTATGGTAATTCTAGATGGAAGATGCTATAGAAATGCGTTACCACTGTTACAGGCCTGGGAGGTTTTGTTTACTGACATTTTCTTGTGAAACTTAATTTCTTGCTTAGAAATATAAAAGTACACTAACTTAAAATAAGATCTTGCTGTTGTTTCCTGTAGTATAGCCAGGAAAAACAGTTACAATCTGTCTTCTTTAAAATCACATTCCTGGAAGAAATTCTGGCAACCTGGATATTTAAACACATTTCAAAGAAAAACAACTTCAGATCAATTAGAAATTATCGTATTTTCTTTGTGATAGTGTAGAATTATAGTTTGCTGCAGACATTGCCTGAAGTTATGAAATAAGCAATGACTTGCGACAGTGGCTGTGAAATAGCTGCTTATTGAAAAGTAGGCACTTTGGATTCTGAAGGAAAGGGGGAAAGGGTAATCACTGACACTGAGTAGTTTGCATAGGTTCTTGATTAGCTTTTTGAAAGGACACAGGAAAGACTGCAAAGCACAAAATGTTCCAAAACAAAACTTAAATGTGGTTACTTTGCCAGAAGTTGAACATTGTGGCTACCTCGGAAAGCTAAATTTTGCATGGCTTTCCTAGAAGGGCTGAGAAGGTACTCTCTGCTTTTTTTTCTTTTTTCACTTGTCTTACCTCGTAGAAGATCTCATTAAAAGTGATAATGTCTGGCTGCAAATTTTGTTTGTCTCTTTT
Source organism: Oxyura jamaicensis (assembly GCF_011077185.1). NCBI lineage: Eukaryota > Metazoa > Chordata > Aves > Anseriformes > Anatidae > Oxyura > Oxyura jamaicensis. The sequence continues at coordinate 28,828,169 of NC_048895.1, forward strand.
TGAAATCCAGTTGGTATCATTGGTATTTATTCAAATGAATTGCTGTTGAAATGGCTTAGATTGCATTCTCTGTGGGTGGCCTTATATCTTAACTCTGCCTCTTTCTGTACATTTGAAGTGAATTGATTTTTCTCAACATTTTGGTCTTATCTCATGGTCCAAAAACCTCGCCCTATCAAACTGCTGGCTTATAATGCGGTCAGCTTCTGTCAGTAGACAAGATCAAAGAGCAAGGGCAAGGGAATTTGAAGATGGACTTCTGGTCCTTAACAAAATTGGTGGGGTTTTCTTCTTAGTGAAATGACGCTCTTCAGTGAGCTTGTTTAGTATCTGGCAATCTTCAGAACAGATCTCCTGAATCACTTTGGACTTTGCTAATGTAGACATAGTTTAGTGGTCTGCTAGTCTCTATATAGTAACTGGATGCTGTATTTTCATTTATATTGCCACACAGCACATGAGGTTGAGAGCAAAGGTAGTGGATGTACATGATATTATTAATTACTCTGAGGTCTAAATAACTAATTTCTTGAAAGACTTCTATGCGTAACTGAGTCCACCAAGTTAGCAATTGCAGGGGAAGCTTCTGTGACCATAGAATGTCCACCTTCCTTCTGGTGAGTTACATGCAGATGGATAGGTAGTTAGTGGCCAGCTTCTGTATGACCGTAGCTAGCTGGCTACCCAGTGAAGTTTCTGGAATCTGTTCTCTGTCATATGGAAGATCAAACTCCCCTACTTTTCCTGTAGAGCTGTGTAATCCCACTATTTTGAATTAATTCTCCAGCTGGAAAAATGGCATTAGCCATCATAGAAGACATTACCAGGTTTCAAGCTCCCCCCAAAATGTGCAGTTATCTTCTCATGCTTCTAACCTGCTACTATAGTAAATAAACTGCTCAAGATGAGGTAACAATTTCCTTTTTTAGAAAATTAAAGTTACACAAGTTGTAGTCTGGCAAGCTGAAAACTAATTGAAAGGTTTAAATTAAGATTTAAAGTGTGGTGTTGCTCCTGGCTGTAGTGGAAATTATGGATGGAAATGTGAGTGGTGCCTAGACAGAAGAGAATTGTTTAATTGAGCCTCATCCGTGGGCTCAGAAGAGAGGCAAATGCTTCCACAACACAGTAAAAAAAATAAAATGGTACTAATATTAAAAGTGGTTGCAACCTCTCTGAGATGTGCATCTATGAGTGGGCACGGGCATGAACACAGAACTAGTGGTGGATGCACCGTGTGAGTTGATTCATGGCTGTATTTTGTTTTACTGGCTAACTTTTGAGTAAGTTAGAACTTTCACTGCAGGGTTCATTTAAAAATATCTCTTGGCAAACAGAACAAGGAATTGGATCCAAGTGTGGATTTCTTTATTTTAAATGCATTACTGATTGTTCTGTAAAATTTGATTAACTCTCTGGAAAGTCTGCAGAAATCTCATTTAAAATTAGAGAAGATTTATTGAGTGAAATATGTAATTTAGAATACTGTCAATACTACAGTCAGTGTGCTCAATTCTTTGATTAAAAAATTGATTTTTATAGCAATTTTATAGCAATGTCAGTTTAAAAATGTTTCTCTTTTCAGCATATGTGAGATTTGGTTATAGTGATATGAAGATATACATTTTGTCAGAGACAAAATTAAAGATCCTAGTGAGCAAAACAGGAGATACAGATAAAAACCATGGAAAACAACATGTCTTCTGCTGTATACATAATTGCTGGTTATTTATTTAATTGGGTTTTTCATACCTGACAGGCTTTAGCAGTGTGGCTGTAGAAAATGAGGTTATGTGTGTTTGTGTATTTCCAGGATTTTTCTGAAGCAGCAATGACTAAAACTCTCATAAATTTGAATTTGCATTCAGAGCATAGTTCTTATGCAATTCTTTGTGGCAAAACTTGGAGCCATGGAACAGAAACACTGGAAGCTCACTTTGGTCTTCTCATGCTTTAAGTATTTTAAAATATTGTTTCTTATGAAAACTGTGTTGGCCATGGTTGGAAAACAGGCTTCAGGCAAACAATCAGGCAGAATGAAGGAGACACACTGCCTCTTTTTTCGTCTTCTCTGAAGCCTTTAGTTTAAGATTTTACCTATTAAAACAACTTCCAAATGCTACTATACAATACTATGTTGCTAAATAAAATGTTATTTAGAACATCCTTTTATCTCTAAAGAAAGAGGCCAGTTTACCACTGCTCTCATTGACTTAAGTGACAAATTTTTGTTATGTTCTCAGGAGAATCCTAATGCTGAAGCTGTGGTGATTAGGATATTCTACAAGGGATCAGCTTGATAAACATCAGATTCTGATTTGGTTATGTTTCTACATTGTATGTTATAGGTGGTTGCTTACTTGCTTTGATTTCAAAAATAAAAAGACTAAAGGAGGTATTCTTTGAAGCTGTGAAAGAGCAATATAGCATGTGTTTTTGCCATGCTTTTGAAATTGGATAACACTGAAATGGTTGAAGTCTTTTCAGATGAATGAGCAGTGCTTAGGACAAATAACACTTAAAGATATGTAAAAAGATTTCACATATAAGTAAGTAATTGTATTCAGAGGAGTTTGTGTTTAAAATTCGTAAATTTAGATCTTCTGAAAGGAACAGTACTTCCGAAAAGTTAACAAAGTGACTAGAAATGTCATGGCCAATTGCCAGGTAGTAAGTACTACAATAATATAACTATAAATTTAAGTAATAACATATTTAAAGCAGAACCTTTGTTATAGAAAACTTATGCGGACACAGTATTTACTCTTGTGTCTGTGAGAATGCATTGGAATTGCTGGGTGGTGGGAAGTTAGGTTTTTCTTCAGGCAACCTGTATTTATAACCGGTTCATACTTGGACTCTTCAGTTGCTGAATGGTAAGTATTTGGTAAAGATCCTAGAGTCAAATCATTCATTTTAATTCCTGTAGCTGTAAAGCAATGCAACGTAAACACTGTTTTTAATGCAGCATTCTTGAACTCTTTAAAGAGAGCAATACCGCGGCCCCACGCTGGACAAATGACAATGGATTTCCTCTTGCTCTTTTTTTGGTCGTAGTGTAATGTTATTTAAAAAACAAAAGGTACTGTCGCATTTAGGTCAGTTATTAAAATATTGTTGGTCATTTCCTTTGACAGAACATTTCTATTGTGTTATAGCAGTGTCATTAGGAGGAAAGGTTATTCCCACTTGTCTGGCTGATATCAATACATACTGGCATATTACATCCTCTGGCTTTCTGGAAATGCTTTATTTGAGCAGGAGCTTGGGAACAGGAAATTTAAGGTTATGCACAGTCTGGTTTCAGACTGCATGATACAAAAATGTGTTTCCTAGAAGACGCTGTCTACCTGACAGTTTTTCTCTAGTGTTTTGTAGAATTGGATAAGCTTAAACAGATTCCAGTCAGGAGTAAATTTATCAGCTGCAGATAGAAGATATGATAGAACAACGCTTCTAGTCATTCGTTAGTATGGACATGAGAGGCTTACAGAAACTTCGTTACCATCTCACCCATTCACCAGTTACTCTAGAATATACTACATGTTTTCAGATATATGGCTATACCAATATGCCCATTTTTATAGGTGCTCTTACTTCCTCCTACATAGGTAGGAGGAAGAAGACTGCTTTCACAAATTAGACTTGTGAACATCACAAATTAGACTTGTGAACATCACAAATTGCATGCTGAAAATGAAACTTACGTTGATAACAGCATAACATATGACATCAGAGGAAAACAAATATTAAGTTGTGGAAAGATAAAGTATTTTCATCATGCACATATACTGAACTATGATGAGAAAAACTATAAGCTTTTTGAAGGGAAATAGCCACATCAGTAGCTATTAGGGTACAGGTGTTTTTTCATTGTAGACCTGAAGATGCATGGTGAAAAGTATGAGAAGATAAAATTTGTGCATAACTCTTCTTTTTCAAGTCAGAACTATGCAGTCATATGCAGTTGATGATATTTTTGTAAACCACAGGATCACAAAATAGAAGAGATTGGGAGGAGCGAGCTTGGGCAGGATCAGATAAAGCAGGTTGTCCAGGACTGCATCCGGTTGGGTTTTGAGTATATCCAAGGATGGAGACTCAGCCACCTCTCTGGGCAACCTGTGCCACTTGTATTGATCGATACCCATGTTACACAAATTATGAATTGCTTTTATGTTTTAGGGGACACTTTTTTGTTTTTAATCCAGCTTCTTTCCTTTACTTAACCTAGGTTAGGAAACATAATTATGTATGTGTTTTAATATAAAGCAGTCTTATGATAAATACTTCAAAATACAGAAATACTTTCTGTCCTTGCTGTAGAAAATGCCACATACCAAAGCAGTATTTCTACTGAAGATTTTTAAAACGAATTTTTTTGTCGTTGCTGAAGAATGTATATTATGCATATAATTTGTATCTGAAATGTCTGCAATTTCCAGGGAAAAAGTAATCATATATTTACTTTGAGTTCAAATACTGATGCATAATGTTATTTGAAAATACTATATTTTATCTTGACATAGTTGTAAAATAGACATCTTTACTATCTCTAAGCATCTTCGTCTTAGTTGTACAATCCATGCAATTTAAAATCCCATTGCAACTAGTTTGTTGTCACACGTCTGATGTCTGATCTACTGAAGTACAGAATAACTTTGCTTGTGCTCATAGCTGACCAAAAGCTGCATGGCTGTTAACATCTCCTGAGCTTACATCAAGACCTGTTGAGAACATAAGTATAAATCATACAGGCATTGCTACAGTCTGGATTTGTCTTTTGGTTTTTTTGCACCAGAACAGTCTTATCTTCCATCAGTATGGAGTACAGGATGAGCTCTCATTTGCCATTAACAAATTCCCATTCTAGGTCAATCAGAAGTAGGTGTGTAACACCAATCATGTTAGCCATGTCTTGTAGCACAGAAAACCTTCCCAACTAAAGCTTGTTTTGCATAGAAGACTGGTTAAAGTTGAGGTTGAAGTAGTTACACTGAGAGATTGCTACTGAAAAAGTTAGTATTTCAGTTGTATTAATGCTTTTTTTTTCTGCTACCTGTGTTTCTTGATATTTGTTCAACTTGCAATAAAACCTTCTGCCAGGCAGACTTTTGTATGAACGGTGTTTGTATTAAGGGAATGAATCACAGTACATACACAGTCGAGGTGAAGTAAACACAACACTGAGTTCATTTCCTGTGTCACTGTCAAAATACTGTATCGACTATTTGAATAATTAGTTTCCATAGTTGGCATCAATTTGGTGTAGTCAATTGGCTGACCAGTTTTGGAGTCAGATACTGCACAGAGTTGCACTTAATCTGATCCACTTATGTTTCATATCAGTTTTAGTTTTTTGAATTCAGACTTTCCAAGTCCTCAGATGCAATAGTAATTTCAGGGAAGAATGGAATAGTGATTTGAGCCTATTTATGCCTGGTACTAACCGTGTTACCTGTTCTGTGGTAGGTCCCTATACAGATTCTCATTTTACATTAAGGCTTGTGTTTGCTGTTTGTCCTGGTTTCCTTCCAAAGCATGTTATAACCTTTGAATTTAATACTGTTTTAGCTTTGTCACCAAGCTTCCACATGCATACTAGTCTCTGGTATCAATATGGAAGGGAGAATGCTTATTTTTTGATTGCTGGAAATGAATATGGTTTCTTTTCTTTTATAATTCAACAGAATTTAGCTTCTTGGAATCCTTCAAATCCTGAATGTCTGCTGCTTGTTGTGAAAGAGCTCGTGCAGCAGTATCACCAATTTCAGTGCAGCCGATTGCGTGAGAGCTCGCGTCTCATGTTTGAATATCAAACTTTACTTGAAGAGCCCCAGTATGGAGAAAACATGGAAATCTATGCTGGCAAAAAGAACAACTGGGTAAGAATATTGCTACTAAAATGCTTTTAGTGATCTTTTTATTTTAATAAATAACAGCCTTGGAAAACCGAGTTTGTGTGCATTTCCTTGCTGTATGTTTCCAGTGAAGAAATCTTGTTTGACTCCAGTTTACTCTCAGTACTCTGTTTTTTCCATTGCTGTCATTCCTTTACCTTGCTTGAACCAGGTTTTCAGGTGAGCAACTGTTTTTCAACCTGATCTCTTGGTTCATCTGATTTTTAGACAAAATGATAAACTCTTGAAAAGCCTATGCAGTATTTACAGGGTACAATACAATACTACATGGAAGGTTTACCTCTATGAAGATTTGAGATGTAGAGTAGCTGCATGGGTAGGCCACCCTGCTTAGAGGTAGGATGTATTAGAGCGTGGTTCCATGTTAAGGTTGAGCTGGTTTAATAGGTAGCTGCAGTTGTCTGTATCTCTCTGGGACTTGTCTAAGCTTAGATACGTTGTTCCAGGAACCTAAATAGATGGAAAAAAAAGACTAATTTCCTGCAGAAGGACGGGAGGAGGTAATACAGGCTAGAGCAGTGACTTTGTAGTGCCATGTCTTCACATGACAATCAGACATTAAACTGGCTTATCTGCTTCCTGAAACTGCATCCTTTGCCTGGGCGATGTGCCACGCTATGTAGAAATATTCCATGTATACCATCTCAGTCTTCTAAACTGAGGCTATTGGCAGTGTTGGTATATTGGTTAGTGTGCAATTTGATTTTTTTTTTAAACTGATTTCTCTGCCATGGAACAAGCTTTGCAAAAATCAGTTTTTTTTCCCATTTGTAATGTATTTATCATGGAATTTTTGGAGTAGGGTGTATCAGGAAATATCTAATTGTGTTTATGCTGAACATGTACACTTCTTACTTTCAGCTATGTAGTCTCAATGTATGCTATTCTTCAGAAACGATATCTTCTGAAATAGATGTCATCTGAAATTCGAATTCTCAATGTCTTTCTTTTTTCAGGGCCTAGAATTCAGCTTTGTCACTTTTATTGCCTTTAAAGTTACAGGTGGCATGAAGATGTTTACAACTGACAGTACTTATATATATTTTTTATTTTGTCTCAAGATAAGCCATCTAAGCTTCTTTTTATTTTAAGCAAAGTAAATTTTCTTTGAGAGAATTTCATATCTTTATAAATCAGTATTTTTGTTCTTAGTTTGTGATGCCAGCTATAGAGAATCACAACTCACCACATCTGTAAATATCAAACTGCTTTTACTGAAGCACAGAAGGCTTTCTGTACCATACTCAGATTTTATCTAACTTCTGGCAGCTGCCAAAATTGTACTCAAGACTGTAGAAAACTACTTTTTTTCTCCTTTTTATGGAAAAGTCATATCTACTGAAGCCTTTGGATTTTTTCATCAGTCCTTGTTGAATGGATAAATAATTATTTTGGTGTTTGAAATGTTATCTTCAGAAAAAAAACTTCAATCAAGTAAATCTTAAAGACATTTTGAGGCAAATCCTGTTAATCATTGCAGAGCTATGTGAGGTTTCTGTAGAGTCTGCTTTGTTTTCAAAGTATATTCTCTGTTAAGATGACCTTCTAGGGTCTAATTTGGAGATTCTGTGAACATGGTGCTTACATGACAGAGGCTTGTTTATGAATATCTAAAACACAAACCAATGACATTAACCTGTGGTTCTACTTTCTGTCCTTTACAACTATCTTTGCATGTTAAGTCTTGACAGTGCAATAGCAGTGTTTCTCTGAAAATCAAGAGGAACTGCATGTTACCTCCGCTGTCTGGAACTCATTGAAAGTCGTGTTACTTTGTCTCTAAAGAATAGGTAGTGGCTCAACAGACTTGTGAAATAATCATTTGTGAATGAACTTTGCACAGTGTTATGAAAACAAATCATCTGAAGTACATGAGTTAATACATAAATAAAATAAATAGAAGAAAAGGCCTGAGTTCAGTGCTGTGTCCCAAAATGGAACAAATCTCCTTGTGTACCATTATACCAGTATCTCCAAGATCTATGACAAAGAGGTAAACTGTTACTTAGCGTAGTAGCTCCCTGTTGGCAGAGTACCAGCTGATACAGATGCCCGTTAACTACCTGAATCTAATCTCTCAGTTCCCTGGACCTCTCTGGCAGTAGTACATTGCAAAATAATCTTGATTGAATCACATTAAAAAAAAAAAAAAAAAAAAAAGGAAAACAAAAAACTAGCCTGCAAATTCTTACCTTCTTCCATGTCTCAGAGTAGCTCATATTTTGATCAGAGGTTGTTTATGTGTTCAGTGGCCATAAACAGGCCATTAGAGCTGGTATTTCACCAGAAATCATTTTATGGCCAGTGATGTACGACATCTTATTTTGAAACTTAAGCCCAGGCAAGAAGGGCTATCTGTACTATTTGTTTTGATCTGATTAAAAAGCAAGTGCCCTAGCTGTCAGCAAAGCGGTCTTTGTGTTGCATACACAAAAAGTCAGTGATTGCTTCTTCAGGTTGCAGCTGCCTATTATGCAAAGGATACTTTGATTGTTTCAGATATATTGCAGGTTTTTGCCTACCGCAAGGTATAGCTGTATATGCAGCAAAAATGATCCTATATAAATCTACTGCAGTATTTACATTCACACTTCTAATGAGCATTGAAATAACTTCTAATGAGAATTGAAATACATACTGTGTATGTGCACATGTTTAAATTTGTTTACTGCACGTTTCTTATAACAGGATTTTTCTTGTTGATTTCTCTGGCAATGCAAAGCATTTAAATACTAAGATGAAATTCACCAACAAATAACTAAGTAACTAAGTAGCACGTATATGCAAAAATGGGGCAGCATTAAAGTGAAAAAGCAAACTTGTCTCAACGTTTTGCACTAAATTGCAAAAACATAATGTTTAATGCTTTTGGTGCTGCTAATTCAGTGTGACAAAAATAGCAATGGCTATTTTATTGAATTACAAAATAGGGATGACAAAAATTAATACGGAGGAAATCAGACAAGCATTTGTTTTTCAAAAAGAGCCAACTTGATTGCTTCATAACCAGGTGGACAAAGTCTGGCTTTAAGGAAGTGTATGAAACAGAAAGGAAATCCTTTCCATTTCCTTTGCATACACTTTATGCGTAAAATTCAGCAGCGTGTAGGGGACACTTGGCAAATTTTCAATAAACTGTTGTCTAAGTGTTAAGAATTGCATATTTCTGAAAAGAAATTGCAGAGAGCATTCTACCTCAGTTCTTCGTGTCCTCTGGAAAAAAAAAAAAAAAGGGAAAGAAAAAACAACACAAACGTTTTGATACATTTTTACCTTACCCAACTCAAAGTTTATTCTGTTATGTATATCTGCAGTTTTTGGGAAAATGTGTGTATTTTGACTGTTCTTACAACTTTCTCAAGTTTTTAACTTTGCTTTTAGATCATTTGCAGGTCTTACTGATCCTTTGTCCACAAATGAGTACAGATAACATAGAACTATATTTAGGGCCTAACAAAGTATAGTCTAATTTTTGCCATTTGTGTTGTTGCCCTCTGGCTACTTGTTGGTGTAGGCTTCATGGCAGTGACGTTTTATGGTTTTAAAGTGTTTTATCATATAATACATGTGGAATCTGTAAATTATTTCTTTTCATCTTCGGTAATTCCACTGAGAAATGTTCTTTTAACTCAGCCCTTCTGTTTGGTATGAGCTCTTACACATTTTTTTGGTTAATATTTCATCCTCAGTGCATTCAATTTGTGATTCTGTTTTAGACACTAGCTCTCATTATTCTTATGCTTTTTTTCACAGACTGGTGAATTCTCAGCTCGCTTCCTCTTGAAGTTGCCTGTAGATTTCAGCAATATTCCTACATACCTTCTCAAGGTAAAATGAATGTCTAAGTTGACAGTGTCTGTTTGAGAGAGAATGAATTATTGAAATGTTCTTAGTAACTATTTTTGCTTTCCTGCCCTCTTCCTCTCCAAGAATTTGCAAGTGCACCATGTCTAAACCCGATTAGATGATGATTTGGAAATGTGGTATTGGACATATTGTTGTTTAATGCCACTTTACCAGATAGTAAACATACACTTGTCATGCTAAAGAGCTTTGTAGAAGATTGCGTGGAATACCTTTGTTCTGAGGCTTTTTTCAACAGTCAAATTGCACTGGTAGTCTTGACAGTGCAAGCAGAAAAGCAAACTAAACGTACCATTTCTTAACAGGGAATGAAGGCAAATGCTCATGACAAAAACTGAAGGTTTTGATGATTACTTTATTTCATTGTTTTTGAAATAAACATTATGTTGACCAGACACTTTTCATAATTCTAGCAAGGATGTAGGAGAGTAGAGTATTGGCATAAGTTGGAAAAAAGTATTTCTGTCATTGCTGGGAATGAAAAAAACTGAGAAACTACCAACATGGGATAATTTGAAATGAGTGGTTTTCACAGCAGGTGGGCAGTCGCTCTTCCAATCAGTTTCTGTGGAAGCCCATCACAAGGCCAATGTTACTATATTCAGAGTACACAGTGAAAGATGTGTCTAACATTAACGTCAGAATAAAGTGCCAGAACTCTTGCTGCAGACAAGATTTAAGTCAGCTGATGCTACCAACACCCATCTTTCCTTTAAACTACGTCTGACTCCTTACTCAGCTTTTTACTTTTAAATATTTGTTAAGGAGAGCAGCTACTAATGTGTTGAGATGAAAATGTCAGTGTAGACCTCCTCTTCATCTTTTTGTTACAAGTCTTCAACTATTGCTAGGTCACAACTGCAAGTGTGAATCCTGAGTGTTTCTCCAAATAGAGTTTCAAGCTAAGAACCATGAAAATAAAGGCAGGCACAGCTATTCTATAACTGAAATTTTTCATTGCAATCTGAACTCAGGATCCTGTGATCTCTCTAACTTCTATAGACTGCTCATTGTTTGAGTAATGACCTGTTCCTGCCTTTCTCAAAAGCCTCCAGATATTATCAATCTGTTGCAGCATCTGTCTTTCATCAGGGCCTTCTCTACTCACTTGCTGTGGCAAAGTCAGTGGTAAGAGGGTTGGCCATGGGCTTTTCAGGCATTTAGGAGGAGGATGCAGCAACAGTTCACCTGGACTGCAGCATTTCAACATTTTTGTGATAGGTTTCTGAAATATGCTGTGGAAAGAAGAGGCTGTGCAGGGCTATCATGAACTATGCTTGTTCCTTATCATCATGTTCCTTCCTGAGGTCCAGGGTGCTGTATTTTCCAGGAACAGTTTTTAAATTGGTGAAGAATTTTAGTCACAGGGCTGTCTGTCACCTTTGTTCAGCCGCTAAGGAAATTACAAGACTTGGGATTTAAAGGTGGTGTATGATTTAAGTAACTGCCATCATGTAGAAATCCTGAGATAGAAACAGTTTCTAATTGTGTTTTTTTAGAGTAACATTTTAATGCGTGTCAGTACACTGTTTCTTACTATAATACCCTATCGTGTTCACTAACCATCTTCCACCTGCTCTAAACGACGATGATATCCTGCAGATAGATCATCAGCGCTCCACCACTGCTTCCTAGACCATTATTCACCCTGAGTACTGAATGATTCAGTAGTCTGAAGGAGAATGTGTTTATTTGCATGCATATGTAGATTGTTTGATGTGAGGAGGCATGCACAGAAGGACACAGAATCAAAGTTTCCCAGTCTGCCTTTACTTTAACGTTTCTAAAATCTTAATGTCTTAGTGTTGCAGTTTTAAAATTAATGTTTTTCTTTTTGTATGTAATAACCTGGATTTTTAACATGGCACGTCCTTTTTGATGGACAGTGTACTGATGAAATCCTTAGATTTCTGACACAGACTTCTGATATGCAAACTAACAGGTTAACTGTCTGTGGTAGGAGGCTGATGTTTAGTCTGGATGAATAGCCACAGGAGAAGAAATACAGTTTTATTCCATCAGTGTTTGTTGACAACAAAGAATAGTTTGACTCAGGCTGCAGCACGGACTATGACAAAGTACACTGTAGCAGGCATGGATCTTTTTCCCCTATTGCCTTTAGCTCCTTGTATTCTGACATTATTAGCTCTATCAATGTCATCTCATGTGGCAACGATACAAATGCAGATAGATTGTGGTTGAGGTAATTATGCTCCAACTTTACAATTCCAAATTTACAAAGGTATTTTAAAAAAAAGTGTTTTTTAAGCTATCCACGTTTTTTTTTGATGATACTTTTGACATAAATAGATCTGATTTTTGTAATAGGAATTTATTTGCAATCATATCTGAGAGTTATGTTGGCTTCAATGTTGCTTGCTGAGTTATGGCACATGATGGAGCATCCATTAATGTGGAGGAAGTAATTGTCAATATATTATCCTGAAAGGTGGAAGAGCAGTCAGTCAGTAACTGAAGGCTGTTAGTGTATTAATGTTAGAAGTGCAGAACCGAATGCTGTGCTTGAATTATGTTCAGTCTGTAGCCAGTTTCATAATGTGCAGTAGCTTCTCTGTAATGATTTAGAGAGTCCAGACCTGTGTTATACTTTCCCTGTCATGGGATCTTTTTTATGTTTAATTAATACTCCCTGGATTAAAATCTGGTGAAATACTTAAAGACCCAATTATTCTTGCCTCATTAATCATTCCTAGCACCCCAATGATTTGTAATACTCATCTGAAATTTTTACCTATTTCATTTGGTATTTCATTAGAAATGTAACTGTAAAGCTTTGTATATTAAGATAATATTTGAGTTAGAGATTGTAAACTGTGAGAATGTTCAGTAGTTTTACAGAGTCTTTGAACCTGATAATACACTCATTCATTAGATCTTGGTCTGTCAACTTTGTACTGATGATGGTGAGAATATCTTCTTTTCCTCATGATGAATAAGAAATGAAGGCATAACGTGAGTTGGGCTGTTATGTACTGGGAAGTCTGATTTGCCAGCTTATTTAAAGGCATTTGCTGCGTTAAATTTAAAATTCAGTTCAAGTGTGCGTATGTTTTAAGGAAAGTAGCTGAGTATATGAAAAAGTACAAAAATGATTAAAAGAGCAGTGCAGAGTACACAGTCTCTCCTTTGAATTCTTAAATTTTACTCAGTGTTCTTTGGATATAATTTATTAGGAAGCAAAATGCTGATTGTAGTAATGACTGCAGCAGATCAATCTCTTCGTAAATTCCTGTGGTATATTCCTTCATATTTGAAAGAAAATGTATCATGCTTTATTTTTTATGCTGAACAACTGATCAGAAAGAAATGTTGGTTTACAGGAAAATGTACATCTAGGAAAAGACACCCTTTTTTCCTTTTTTTTTTTTTTTCAAAATCATGCTTTGATGCAAGGTTTTGAGTTGAATGCGGACCTTTTGTTTCAACTTTTTCTTAAGCAATTGTGTTTGAAATGTGTGAAACTTTCAAGCATTAAACAACTGCAAAATCAAGTTAGTGGCTTCGACTACTGCAAGGTTCATTACCAGTTAATCTTTCCTTAAGGTTCTCTTACTTGAGAAGAACCTGGCTTTGGTTCAGGAAAATATTTGCATCTCTGTTTACTAGTATTCTCTCCCTTTCCATTTTATTGAGTTGGATTTTTAATCAGCACGTTATTTTGGCTTAAATTCTTTTCTGTTGGCTGCACAATTTTTCATTTTGAGACAGCATTGATAAGTGGAAGTCCTTTCTGCACGTACAACGTCTGAAAGTCAGTTGGTACTTCACGTCTGTCTCTTTGCAGGTACCACATATGCTAGAGTAATAATGAAGGTAATAGCCTTAGCATCTAAGATACCTCATCCAAATTTATTTTAATTCTTTGCAGTTTTAATCAGAGGGACTTGTGTTATCATGAGTTATCAACGATAACTCATTAAACATCTCCATCTGAGTAATTTGCAAATTGTGCTGGATTATGTGCCTGTAGCATAGTTGCACAGAGTGAATGGACTTTAGAGCACGTTGCCAATTACACTGTTGAAAACAAGACGTAGATATTTTTTATTCACTATTTTTTTTAGATTTTGGTTAAATAGTAAGTATCCTTATTGGCACCTCCTTCTTATATGAAACTTTTAATGTATTGATTTCCTATCTTCACATACCTGCATGTTGTGCCCTGGTGAATAGTTAATATCTGGACCAATTTTGCTATTCAAGTGAAAAGGAAATACACAAAGCAGACTATCTTTTTTTTTTTTTTTTTTGAGAAGGCTTTTTTTAATCTTAGACTTTTTTCTAAAGAGATTTTTGTGATGACCATTGTATTCGACGCATATCTTTCAGAACTGAAACAAATAATAAACATTGTCTAGACACATTGCCAGGGGCAAAACAGTTGTTTGTAAGACTGTCAATGGAAAAGGTTTATCCTGAAGTTCAAATTGAAAGATAAGAGCACATATTTGTGTTTTTCCTTATTGTGATTTCATCATTTGGAAGTCTGTTAAAGACTTCAGCACAACTTCTGTTTACTAAGTAGACCAAATTCCAGGTACAGTGAAAAGACCGTAATAAAAATAAAAGACCGTATGTTTGAGAAATCAACTGTAGCGGACAACAAACAGAAGTATAGCATGAAGGGTCAGAGGAGACTTTTCCAGGCCAGTTTCTTTACTATTGCAACTTAGCAGTTGGATTCAATTGACGTCCTTCAAGGTTTGTGTTAAATTGCTGCAAATACCAAAATACAAATACATTTGTTTAAAAAAGTAGTACCTCTGCTATTTAACTGAAATTTTTGAACTAAATATTCTGAAAAAGTCTAATATTAGCCTGTACTGAAAATCTTATTTTGCTTTTAAACTTAATTTTATTGCTAGCTGGCTTATTAAAACTTAATGTTTAGTGTCCTGAAGTCACAAAGTCAGTGGCAAGAAGAAATTAGAGACCAGAACCTGACCTCAACTTTTTACACTACCCTGTTTTTATGCTGTGCTGAGCAGCTGCTTCTCAAAATAGCACTGAATATTACACAGTAAATAACCATTAACGTGTCTTCCCATACTGTACGTATATCTTTTATATTGGGTAGAGTAATGGACCTGCATGTTTTCTGAAGCTTGTCGTGTCTGTGGTGTCAGCTGTCATTTTACCTCTTTTACAAATGGGGAAACTGACAGTTGGTAAGACTTGGGGGTAATTCTGAAGTAGTATGTAGCTACATTTCACAATACTTTGACCACTCTTTCCATGGGGATCTTCTAAGCTGGTACCTAGATTGCTATTAATCTTTTACTACTGAAGACTTTGTGTCAGAGGCATGAAGTTAACTTCCTGAAGTGCATTCCTAATCTTAGGACGTATGTAAGCATTCTGAGCAAATACTTTAAATTGTATGAGTAGATGTCAGTATGATATTCAGTAAATTACTTATTGTACCAGCATTAAATTACTTAAACAGAATATCGAAACGTCAAAGACTGTTTAGATTTCTTCTGTTAATAGTTTAAAGGCAAACTTTATAGCATGCAATTATAATGAGCCATTGAGATTTTAGATTAGAAATAGGTCTGTGCAAGTTAGTACTGGCAGCGTTTGAAACAGAACAGTTTGCAGTAGCTGAAGCCAGTAAATCGTACAATCTTGAGGCCATGAAAATAAATGTAACCCGTGTGTGGAAGGCATCTATCAAGAAGAGATATCATTGATACTTGTCTCTAAGAATCTTTCATTGTAGCCTGTGCCCCAAAATCTGCAGTTTTGCTGTCCAGTTTTCTCATCAAAACGTGCTTAATGGAATACCATCAAGGAAGTGCTTTTCGTCCGTATTCTGGCCAGCATCAGAGTTACCATCCTGTTGCCAGAAGCAGGCAAACTCCAAAGAGGGGAGCATAAATAGTATGTGAGATCAAAATATATATATTTTAAAATTATTCATGTCTTTGAGTGTTTCTGACTCAAAAACATCTTAAACTGCCAGAAAGTGACTTTTTGGCAATAAAATTTTAAGTGTTTTGTTTTTTTTTTTGGTAGTAGCTTAAAAACATCAAATGTGTTAGTTGTACAGTTTTTGTTTTTATATTTATTGGGAAGTTTCAGTGTTCACTGCAGGTAAAACTGTAAGATATTACCTGTTCCAATGTACAGACGCATTATTCTTCTTTGCTACTCTTACTACTGCAGCCTAATTAGTAACCTTGCAGAGTTTTGCTGAATAATTCAGCCCTCTTGGCTTTGCCATGAAGTCTACAGATTCTGGACTATTTCTGGCACTGGAAGGTTAAAAGTAAAATGTTACTGCTATAATTCAGTGAAGCTCCAAAATATTTACAGAAACTACAATTTAATTAGTCATCCTTTAATGATTTTATTCTAATATCTGTTGCACATAAATCAAGGGAAGCAAAACTCTGTAAAAGTATATTTTATAATCAGAACAGGTTATATTTGATTTTTATAAACTGATCAGTTCCCTTTGTTCTCACTAAATCTTATTACTACTAACTTTTTCACAACAATATGATTTGTTTGCAGTAAGTAGTTACCGAAACCACATAAAACGTGTTAGAGTCAGGAGCACCTTAAGCTCCATATGCTGAAAGCCAAAAGCATTTTTTTTAAATCTTTTTCTCTAATTTATTGGCAGATTTTGCTAATAGGATCTGTCAACTGGAACAGCTCATTCTGCACAGCTGATGATTTTTATAGGTTATGATCTTAATGTGAATCACAATCTCCAATCAACTGTATTTCTGATGACAGTTATATTTAAACATTTTATTTTTATGATGCAGTAGGAAAGGCAAGGGCTACCATATCTATTGTTATATTAAGTCTTATGGTGTTCATATAAATTTGTTTTTTTCCTAATGTAATAGAACTATTAATTTGCTATTTGGAGACTATTTGGAGATGAGTAGAAACAGGTGTGTTTTTTTGTTCATTTTTCTTAAAAAAAAAAAAAAAAAAAGGAATAAAAAGTTTCCCAAAAAAAAAGCTTCTGAAGTTGAAAAGCCTTTTTTGCATATGGTGGGAAATTTTGTAGATACGTTATGTTGCGTGACTTGGTTCAGGTTTACTGCCTTGTTAGGGCTTGTAATTTATACTATTGCTTGACATTAGCATTATATGTATTGCATAGGAAGAATGGAATTCAATAGCCATAAAAATAATTGCAGGTTATTACATAATGGTGGTGCTTGTTTCATCTGTCGTGGTCCACCCATACTATATAAAACAAGAAACATACACTGTTCTGAAACGGTATAGAGGATTTTGAATTAGTATTTTTTCTTCAATTCCCAGTTGCTGCTGCTTCTTTAAAGGAAAAATATTTAGGAAGTTGTAGAACGTAGGATATGAGCAGCATAGCAATGTTTTTTGAAGACATTAATTGGCAAATCACATTTGCAAATATAGAAGTACATAAAGCACGATGGTAGGGTGTTAATGATATTTCAGTGTTGAGCCCACAGCCTCTTTCTACTAGTAGGTGTCTTCCTTAAACTTCAGATCAGAGCTTACATCCTACAGAAGCTCATGTTTTGAGTTTTTAAAGTCAATTTTACATACAAATGTTATTTACTGCTATAGTGATTTTTTTTCTGGCTTAGGTTACTAAAGTATGTCTGTCTTCTTAAGAAAGAATACTGCTAACATGAATATATGTATGTATGATGATTTCATATGATGCTTAGTCATTCTTGTTTTGGCCTCCGTAATTTGCACTGGTAACTTCTTTCCAACAAATACACCCAACTACTGTGATGACTCTCAGTCTACGTTTTTGTTGTTGTTTAATATGTATTAGAAAAATAACTGTAGCACACTGTATTACACTACTCACTTCTATTTGGTTTCATAGATTTAAAGGTTTAAGCCAAAAAGATGAAAGCTTGACTGTTGAATCAATTACTGTCAGCAGTAAACATTCTGATGTTGATGATCCATCACATTTCTTTCTGTTTAATTGATTATAATATCATGAAGCATAAGGTAAAGAAAAACCATCAGGTTGTTCTCCATGTTACCCAAAGAATGTACAGCATATTCTCCACTAATTGCTAATGAATAATGTGCTTTATGTCTCTATCAAGCCTTGCATTTCTACAGTAACTTCTATTTAAGAAAGTTGTTGCTTGTTTACGTAAGATACACTTTGGTGTTTTCCGGTTGAGAAGGAGACTTTTGATGGGGAAAGCTAAAGGAAAGACTTCCTTGACCAGCAGCGTCTCGGTGAGACAGCGAAAGAAAGATAAATAAAGCTCAGACCTGTTGACTCTATTTCTTTGTTTCAATAATTTAAGTTTTCATGCTAGAACTTGTATGTCTTTTATGTGCTGGGACCTGTAATCATTGCAAGCAGCCTGTCCATGGGAGAGATGGGGCAGTGGGGAGGAGGATTAATTTGGCATTATTGTATGCAATTAGGTGCACTGCTTAGTTTCCATGACATCAGAATTCAGGCAAAAAGATCTCCATGAATTAAATGTTGGTTTTCAGTTACATAACAAACTGCACGGAGTGCACATACAGTATTTAATTATACTCATGTAATATAGTTAGGAAGTACTTCTGCTAAAGGAAAATAGTGAATGAAGTTAAACTAACCATAATCCTTCAGCTCTTGCCGTTCTTTTTCATTATTATTCATGTTAGCTTTGGTAGTACACTGCTGTAATACGTACATTTTTATGTATCTCAACTTGTTTATTATGTATTTGGAGATACCAGATATTCTGTGTTTTACTGTAACATCTTCTTTGCGTCTAGAAAAATGTTAGACAAATGTGACTGATGTCTTGACTAAAACTGATGACTGACTGATGATATGTAAATAATCAGCTCCTCATTTGCAAGAACGCTAAGGACAACGTGTTGGTTAACAAAGAATAAACACACTTGTTCCAAATTATTATTTTCATTGTTTAGCATTTATAGTGTCCGAGATAAAATCATTAATTCTATCTCATTTTGCTTAGGCTCATTACTTTTTGAAACTTAATTTTCATCTTAATATTGTAAAATGATTAGATTAGCTCTTCAAATGGAGGCCAAATTATACACAGATTACCATTTTGCCACACACTTAGAAGTATTGTCTCTTTATCTATGTAGGCTAGATTAAAATAGTAACTGAACATACCATAAATGACTATTTTATGTATTGTCATAGTAATTGTGACATATGGGGAAAAAACACTCATTTTTTTAGACAGGACTCGAAGCATAGAGGAACAAGATGTACCCAAATTTACCACGGGATCCTGAGCCGTGAATAGAGAGCTTGTCCAAGGCTTTAACTGAATTGGTGTTCTTCTCCCCTCTCTTTTCATAATCTTAGCAATTCATCACAATTCAAACGAGCAATTATTCGGGTCCTTTGCACTTGTGCACACTTCTCTTGAAGAAAACAAACTAATGCTCCCAGCAAGAATTGTATGACTTCAGAGTTGTCTGAAGTTTTTCCTCAGGCCATTGTACTACTGAGAATTTTTTTTATTTCTTTCTCAAAATTCTTTACTGTTCTTCCAGGAGCTTGAGTGTCTTAAGTTCCTGTTGATTTTAGTTATCACGGACACCTATTATCATTGGACAGTAACTTAAAAGATAAGATATTGACTCATATAATCCACCTTTTCCATTGCAAAACTGTACAGTGCTTTTTCTCTTTCTACCAAACTATGTAATTAAAGCAACACCAAAAAGCCCTGGCATTAAAAAACTAGGGCTCAAAATTCTAGCTATTGGTCTAAGCAATAAAAAGCATTCAGTTTCAATTTCTAAAAGGAATGAGATGCTCACTCCCTGTGTACTGCTGACCTGAGTGACAATGAACAATTACATCTTATCAGACTCTTGTTAAGATTGCACTCAATTTCATCGAGCTCTGTGTCTCTTATGATACTTAGAACTTACAAAATACCTTCCTTCCAAACTGCAGAAAGCACAGCAGTATCCTGCATTACAGGAAAACACAATAAATGTTTTACTGATTTAAAAAAATGAAACAAATGACAGAGCACGTATTGACAGTATGTGAAATTTGACTTGCTGTCTGATAGTCCTCTCTGAGCAAGAAGTAACTAAGATAAAATTTTAATTTGATCTTCTTTACAGTTTTCATCTTTGCTTACAAATAGAACACTTGCACTGTTGAGACATTATTTCAAGACTGGGAAATAAGTAGATGGATACTGGCTAATAAAAAAAAAAAAGGGCTTATAGGCTTATTTAGTGCAGGCAATATACTTGGAAGAAAGATGAACGACCAGGATTTTTGCAACTTGTTTGGTAGGCTGAAAGAACTGTGGTGCTAATAATATGAAACTCTAAAACTGCATGCTTTATGGGCTCTCACAAACAACAGAAATGTTGGAACACAATTACCAGAGGGAATCTTCTGGTTGCAATAGCAAATGTTCCATGAGAAGCTGTGCAACTGAAAGTGTAATAAACAAGGCTGGCATTTCAGGATCGTGTTCTTGCAGCATTGGTTTTACCGTACGGCAGCAACCTAAGACATTCTTTTTCTTATTTACAGCGTGTTGCCAGTTCCTTCTTGAAAAGATGTGTGATCAAACTGCAGCCCAGTTTATAGGCCTTCAGGCAATGATAGTATCAGATTTGGGAGACTATACCTGTTAAAGCAATGTGGAGGCATATATTATCTATCTGACTCATGGAAGGCAGTATTGCATTCTGCAGAGTTATTTTTCCTTGGCTACTTCATTTATAAAACTTCTGAAAGTAGCTAAATAGCCCTTACCTAGAAAAATGCTGTAGATAGCCTTACACGAGCAACACGAAAATGTTGAGTAAGGTAAGTAACTGTGTATGAATCAACAATGTATTAATAAAATCCTTCATTGCTGAATAAAAAAGAGGAATAAAACTACAAAGCTAATATAACAACAACAAAAAAAAGATGCATATAAGATTGAAAAATTGTAGTCTTGTAGGTGTGGAGGATTATATAATCATAGTCTTGTAGGTTTTAAGGGTTATAACAAATAGGATTTAAAAAATAATAATTTTGCTGTATAGTTCAGCAAGACAAAAGGTGAGTGTTTGCTTAGTAGGACTACATTTATGGAGCAGGGTGATGCGTGCAGTTTCCTGACAAACAGATGAATGTTTTAAGTAAAATGGCCTGGTTGGTGAGCAGTAGAAATAGAGAAACTCCATTTCATATGGGTTTAATCCCTCAGCTCATTTAGTTGTGGTTTTCCCATGTGCCTCATGTAGCCATTTGACATGTGAGATGAGCTTGTTGGCCCCCCAGTTGCCAACATTCATGGCAAGCTGTGCTTATCTGTCTCCGTATTTGTCCGGGTAAGTACTTGTCTGTCTCTTCCACCTGACTCCTGACTGCTGATCTTCTTATAGCCTCTCTCTTTTTTTTTTTTTTTTTAATCCAGTATGTGTAGATTGGAATCAAAAACTTGCTGACGTTGGAAAGTTTTTCATCATGTAAAAAATGTTACTGGAGTGGGATGGTTGCCCAAGCAGAATATTTACTTGATTAGCACTGTGAGCAAATTGGTTGAATTTGTCTGTAAACTCCTTTGTGCAACTTCTTTTTCTATCAGCTTTGTTTAAATCACTTCAAGAACGCCCATCCAAGGTTTAAAAACATATTTCAAGTCAGGCGATCAGAGCAAGAACAGTTGTGGTAGGTCAAGGTGCAGTACCTTCTCTCCTTCCTCCAGAGTTGTTCATTGCTGTTACTGTGATGGCAATGGCTCTCCCTTCACATGAGCAAAGAGAATCCAAAGTGTTTGCAGCACGAAGAGAGCTTAACAGCTCATTTTGTTATGAAAAGATACTGGGTGGACAGAAAAAGCGAGAGTCTGAATTTGTAAAGAAAGATGAGTAATCTGTGTTATCGTTTTAAGGCATAATTTTGTAAGGTACTATCAATTAAAATATTTACATCTATACAAAATACATTAGAGTGCTGTCTGAATCACAGAAAGTGGTAACAAATTTTATCTGTTCATCTTCATATTCTAATTTTGAAGTCTTTGAAAAATGCAGTGAGATTCTTACTGTGGTTAAAATTGTGGCAGTTTAGTGCATGTAAACTTTAAAAAACACTAGTTTGAAACTTTCACAATATTGTCTATGCATATTTACCTATTTCTGCTGTGCATGTATGCATTCAGATCATTACAGAACTATCGTGGAGAATGATATATCTGAAAATGCTTATTTTATTATTTCTATTTTTTTTCAGGAATGTTCACTTTTGATGTGGCCATTAGTTGCAAACCAGCTTCTATCTATCATGTTGAAAGCTCTGTAAATGTACAGCAAATCATTTATCAATGCTGACTGAGAAAGGAATGTTTCGAAACCTCAGCAGCTTCCTGTTAAGTAACCATCTGCAAATATATTAATTCTATAATTTTAATGGACTCTTTCCCTGATAAATCAATGACCTTATTCTCTTAAGCGTGACTGTCAGGACTTGTCTTCCTAACAAATCTCTTAAGCCTGGAGCATGTAAGGCTTCATCCCCATCTTCAAACTGTGTTAAGTCAAGAAAACGTTGTGGTAATGTGGGCATCACTTGTCCAAGAACATTAAGAACCTTGGTCAGGATCTTTTTAACCATAAAAGGCTGTGTGTTATGCTTTCTTGTTTTGTATAAGTTGGAAGGGAGTGGAAAAAAAATACAGAAGGAATTTTTATTACTGGGAACTGTTTCCCTCCAAACAGTACACGAAGGAATAGCATGTCTGAAAAAAGATGTTGTTGGCAGGGGGAAGCAGTAGTATGAACTACATGTTGTTGCTGATAAATGTTAGCCATAGGTGAAGAACATATTTAAAATTCAAGTTTGGCCAATTGCAGAAACTTGATCATGTTAAAAAAAGAATTTTTAGACAGTTACTTGTTTTTATCTGTGTTAACCTTTCTGTGACCACCAGGCCTGATGCTTTTTTTGTTTTGTTCCCCCATACCTGGAGGTTGCTACCAATTGCAAGTGGTTAGAAGCTTATCTGTAAAGTGGAAAGAGTAAAGGTACTTAACGTTGCATTGGGTGTTTCCTGGAAACTGCAGATGGAGAGAGGAGTTTTTCAGGGTGCTTCCACTGGTAGTGGACAGAGGTAATCGTAAACTGTAAGTTGGATATTGATATTGTTTAGGGTGGGAAAATGATATATTTTTGTTATAAGAAATAATGAAATTGTTTTTTAAAAAAGTTCAAAAAGGCATAACCACTTTGACAGTCTTTAAATTTCATTTACTTTTTAGGAGTGCATTTTCTTTCAAATTTTATCAAAATTAACTAATTTTTTCTCTCAAGTTTATCCTTAAGAGATCAAAAGTGTTGTGCATACGTAGGAAAGTATGCTCCCTTCTGTTTCCATGGGTGATACGGCTGGTTAGTATGGTATACATATATCACATATCATTAACCATAAGGACTTAGATGTTTGTGAGATCCTCTGCAGAAGCCCAAAGACTATTAGTGTTTTTAAAGCCTTTCTCTTCCCATATCTCAAAGGGGTGAAGCTCTGAGAAGCACAAAATTTATATTCTGCTTTGATTTCCACAGGGGGTTGGAAAGCAGTTCAGGATGCTGTAGATAGGACAAATAGCACAATCTCTGATTTTCATGCATAAAATGAAAAGACATACTTCTTGAAAATTGAAAAAAGGGCAAAATGTGTGACATACAATTTCACTTTCTCATAATGTTTTGTTAGTTTATTGCATTTTTATTTTTTTTTTCTATAACATTATTGGTTGTATAATCATTTCAGTTAATTGGAGGTATTTGCTTGCTTATTTAGACAGCTTTCCAGTAAGTGTGTTTGTAATATGTGCTTGTAATTTAAGAGCAGTAAAAGAATTCAGAAGAGTGCTTGTTTTTTTTTTGTTTGTTTGTTTTTCCTGAAAAGAGACTGGGATAGCTGAAATGAGAAAATTTTACTCTTGTTGTGTTTTCCTACCATGTGCTTTGTAGAAAGTTAGTATGCTCTGAATAGGAGATTTAATATGTAGATCTTGAGCAATAAAATGTCTACAAAGTAATTGGCTTTTAAATAAGTACAAAATAAGGAATGTATATTGCCACATAACTACATAACTTTTTCAAATGATGATATGGCTTCACTGGATATACCTCCTGAGTTTTTCTTGTACCAGTTCAGAGAATAACAGTAATCAGACATTTGCCTTAGTTTTTTTCAGTAATGTTAATCAGGTCACCTGCATTTGGAAACAAGGAGGGATGCCCTGGTCATCTGTGATTCAAAAGTTACCTGATTTTTGGCTTTAAAATGATACTTTGTCTGGAGAGTAGAGCAAGTGTCTACATTCTGGTTGGTGGGTTTTCTTCCTTGTTTTGCAAAGAAATATTCGTTATACTTGATGTTGTGGGAAAGGACTAGCTAGTAGATTAATTTCCCTGTGTTTGTGTTAGAAAAAAAAGAAGAGGTTTCTGGTCCTGGAAAGTGATCAAGGCAAGAAGTATTATGACTCCTGTTATGAAACCAGTTCCAAGCAATTTTTTAAAACCAAATATTTCAGATGCCTTTCTAGAAAAACTGTTCTAATGGCCCAGTTTGTGGAGGTTTGGCCAGTCAAGAGATGACTGAGTTCTTTATTCTCTGAGAGTTGTGTTCTGCTCTCATTGAAGTCAATAGGAACATGATCAGAGAACTATATTCATAAACATAGATTTTCAAACCATCTGAAATACGAAGGGTAATTATGTGGCATTATATATAAAGGCTTCTTTGTGTTATATGCTTGTTCTGTGTTTCAGAGGGATAAATATATACAAAAATTGAGGGTGTGTCAAAGCAGCAAAACTGGTTCAGACAGGTAAAAGCATTTGAAGTGGTGTCTTTTTCACCATTAATAGTTTTCAGCTTGTCTCAATATTGCTGCATCAATATTATGAATCCTATTTTCAGGGTTATATTACTCCTGTAAAAGTATCAGGCTGAAATATCAGCGAAAGTTGGCTCATACTGGGAATGCTTCTGCAACTTGTAATTTTGTTTGGGGGGGTGAGTTTTTTGGGGAACCGGTTGCTGGTAGTTAAAGGGAATAGTATTAATATGTTCTTTTTTCGGCAGTGATGCAGATCTTTGCACTTGGGATCTAAAAGTTGAAAAATACTGACTTAAGCACTATAACATCTCTAACACTGATGACTGTATTAATATCCACTTTTTGAAACTGGGATACTGATGAATGAAATTTTGCTAGAGTGACGGAACAGAAAGAGATGCTGGTCGTTGTGACCTTGAACCCCTGGAGTATCAAATACAATTATTGCTTTATCTGCTAATTTTTGTTGTGGCTGTCCACCTAAATTTAGTACATTATTTATTAATAGGTGAGTACAGGCTGTTCTGTGTGGTAGTCTTTGTCCATTTGAGTATTTGTTTATCATGGTTGAACTTTACACAATTTAAAGAGCTGTCATTCAGTAGATGTTTTTAAATCTTTAAGTAACGTTCTTTGATGCCGCAGTGTTGGAGGGATGGAGAAGGTGAGCAGTTTTAGTCATTTCAGCCAAACTAAAAAGACTCAAAAGAATTGTGTTAAGCATTATGTTTGCTTTTAGCCGAGGGATACCTTTAAAATACTGTTTTGACCCATTTTAAGCATAGTTTGAATTGCTACCATTAAATTGTGTACGTGTGAATTTAAACTTATACACATTTTGCATGATAAGGACTCTGCAAATGCTTTTATGCTTCTTTACTTAAAAAAAATATTTAATGTCAGTCTGATATGTCAAAATGAGGCAGAAGATAGGGGAAATTATACCATCATCTATCCACAGGTACAATGGCATGCATCAAATTCACATAACATTAAGTTAAGTAGACTTTCACTGGTCAGATTTGTCTTTCTTTTCTTGGCTTTGTTGGCAAGTAAGCACTCAGGCCTTGAGATGGGAATGGCAGTGTAAGCTGCTGTGGTGTCAGGTTGATCAAATCAGTCCTGAACGTAGGAATGGCCCCAGTTCTTTGTCTTCCTCTAGCTGCCCTATGAATGATCCAGCACTCCTCAAAAGAAACAATGAAGAAATGTTGTTATGATACCAGCTATCCAGAATACAAGCAATGGTATTGTCAGTGTCGAGTTGCCAGTTACCAGCATGTAGATCGCTGATAGCTTCAGTATCAGTTCTGGAAAGGCTGCAAAACGTTGCAATTTCTTCTGCATTAGCCCAAGTTTTTCAGCACAGACCCCAAACCTCAGCACCAGAGGCCTGATTGATTTGCACCATGGTATTTCTTGCCCTTGTTATGACAGTGGCTTTCATCTCGATTCACCTGCTCTGAATTGTGCTGACACCTGCTAAGGGTCCACTGTGAGTGAGGTATCTTTGCTTTCAGAGGTGGCATTGGCAGGGAGAGTTCTTGCAATTAGTTTTATACCCCTACAGTATTCTTTGCAACATCCTGGGAATTTCTGTGTGCCCATAGAAACTCTACATTGTACAAGACTTGTTTTATCTTCTGATTGTAGACTGGGAGCTAAAAGGAAGTGCTCTCTTCTAAACAGAAGAATGCTAGAAGTCCTGACATAGATCAGTTTTACTCATCCTGACCTTATTGATTGTGGTGTCAGAAGTTTGTCATCTTCCTTGCTAAGTGTCTTTTTGTAATTAATGAGGGTAGCTTAGTTTTCTCGCTACCACAGCTAGGTAGCCTCAGACCACATAATCATTAGGTTTTCAGGTGTTGAAATATGGAAAATACCTAACATTCTTTTTTTTGTTTGTTTATTTGTTTTTGTGTTCTTTTTTTTTGTGTGTGTGTGTGTTTTGTTTTGTTTTGTTTATGTTAGGGCTTGATATAAAATATATACGTATATATAGACGGACAGAAGTTTTTTCAGTGCTTCAAAATGTACAAAGTGGAATCATTGATAACACATGAAATTTAAGAGCTGTATTTTATTGGCAATTGCCACTAGCAAGGGATTTTGTCAAGGCTGGCAAGTTTCTACTGAGCTTATTTGTCAGACTAATATTCCATCTCAATTCTGCAGGTGGGGATTCTAACATCCTAAGTTTGTTTATTTAAATCCAACGTCATTAAGTGGGAATTAATGTAAATGTATATTGACAATCTGCCATAGGCTTTGAAAAAGACATTTGAGTCCAGCCTAGTGAACAGCCACCAGGTACCCACATTGCATGAGGTTGCTCTACTTACTGGAGCTATGTTTGTGCCAGCATCTGTGTAAAGCCCAGGTTTTTCATTCCTTTGCTTAAGTTCCGTAAAGAATTACAGCCAAGAAAATGATCTCCTATTAGACTTTGCGTTATTACTATGTAAAATTATTACTGTGTAGGATTATTTTGCTGTGTAAATAGTAATACAGTAATTATTACTATGTAAGAGTGAAGAACAGTGTTTAGGTGACTGGAAATGTGTGTATTTTTCTAAGAGTAAACCTTTCTTTATCTGAAAAAGTTGATCATGAGCATCACAGAATGTTTTCAGTAGCATCATTTTAGTTTTCTTCAGCAAGCAGTAAGAGAAGACCTACTTTGTTCAAGGAATTGAAAACAATTGAACAAATATTATAGCCTCATGAAAATTAAAAATGTCTATGCCCACTCTTATCTTTCTTTTGTTTCTCCTTCCCCTAATTGCACTCATTTTTGTGTTTCCAAAGGCAATTAAAAATCAAGGAAAAATATTGTCTGAATTCTACTCCCATCCTCTCCACGTGATGACTGTAGTGTTTACAGACTATGAGCCCTTACAGTTCAGACTTACCTCCTGTTCTGTTTTTAACCTTTCTATAAATCAAGGCAACATTTTGTCTTAAACTGTTTTCACTGTATCTCGGAAGCTGAACAAATGACTTTTTCTGTGGAGCTATACAAACAACACTCATTTCACCATCTGTCTTAAATCTCCTCTTTATAAGCTAGCTGAACCTTAAGAACAACTCACCGTGGGCTTGCTGCGTGTACCCCTCATAGTCATCTCAGCCATCTATCTGCCTGTACAGCAGCACACGGACTTCAATCTTTCCTTCTCAGGAATGGCTGAGGAGGCAGCAGCTTCTAGAAGTAGTGGAGGACTACTAATGGATACTCTGTACGCATTTCTGCCAAGGAACTCTTCATAAATTATCACATCACAAGTTTACCTTCAATGTTTCAGAATTTCAGATAAACTAAATTGTTCATTTAGCTGTAATTTTAGCTCAGTTTCTGGAGGAAATGAGACATACGTGATTTTATTGTCTGAGAGTGTCTGTTATCATCTCCCCTTTTCTCCAATAAGTTGTAATCCATTGGCTAACCAAATCTGGAAAAGACATACAGTGTTAAATAATCAAGCTTTTATGAGAAGAGATATGAAAAATAGCACCTCCACTTAAACAACTGCAAACAAAAATCAGTTGTTTCACATACTTCATTTGGTTGCATATCTGCTTTTGCCAGTAGCATGCATATATATTCAGCACAGTCAAGAAAAAGTGAAAGTCAGTAATTCTCTCGCCCAATGAAAGTGTGTCATTGAGAGCATTAGAAAGAAGTGGGATTACTTTATAGCTTGGTTAGAGAACAAAGAACACAGAAGAAGGAAAACAGACTTTTTGTTGTGCTGCTGCGGACCAAATTGTCTGCTAGTTTGAAAAACAAAAAAAAACTGAAGTCCTTGGGTGTATATGTTGAACACATCATAATGGAATTAAACGATGCTGAAAAATCTAGGCAGTTTGTGGTTTATAAAAAGATAGTCTTTGAAGCTATTTTACTGGAGAGAATCTTCATCTTTGGTTTCATCAGCTGGTACACTGATGTGAAGTTTAATAAAATAATGTTCACCCACCAAAAGATTGTTCCATCCTGGGGCTTTTTGCAAAGGCTTTTTAAGGAGGGTTTCTCTTCATGTGACACTGTGCTACTGTCCAGCCTTCCACAGAGGATGTAAACCTTGACAGAGAGGTGTTATGGTCAGAAATAGGACAGATCTGTTCATCTTCCATCAGTTGTTGGTGGTTAGAAATCATCTAGACTGGATCTTTTTTATGTGTAGTGATTAAAATCTTAGAGGTAAAGTATCTGTAGGTGTAATTCACAATATATTAAGCAGTATACTTTTTTTTTTTTTTCTAATACTGAATCTTGACTGCCCCAAAGTTGTGTTAATAGGTCATGGGTATGGCTCCATCCAGTATGATGTTATGGAAACAACCCAAGGTGCATGTTGTCACAGTATGTGTTAACAGGGAGGACTTGCTCGAGTGCATCAAATATGTATGCACTGACATTGGCCTTCCATATATTCATTAGGAGTATATCAGAAAGTATTAGCTACTACAGAAATGTGTATTTCTTACATCATTAATGAAATGTTTCTTTTGTCTAACTAATGAGATGCTTTGTGAAATGCTGTCACCTGGCTAAGAGTTCAGGAAATCAAGGTACACATTGTTCTGGTATCTAGTGGACTGCTGCAGCGTATCTAACATTTTAAGTAAAAATTCACTATTTAGCCAAGGCTTTAAACACTGAATCCTTATTTAAAACCATACCTTGTACTGAAGCTTGTTGCTCCTGGTGCTGTCCGTAAGACTTGAGTATGTGGTTAAGTGGTTTCTTGAAGTAATTTTCACGACTTTACTTACATATATTTGGAATAGTTTTTAAATTCTTTCTTTCTGCCAAGAGTGAGAATCTCCCATGTATTTTTCTTTCAGTTCCTTGTTGATTCATTTCCATGTCCTAGACCTTCTTGGCAGAACGTTCTCAAATCTATCCTCCTTTCATTTTTAGTCCTCCAACTTGTAGGTTTATCTTTAAAGATCTAAAATTCACAACAATTCATAACTGCATTGAACTATTTAAATTCATT
The DNA here is from genome assembly GCF_011077185.1 of Oxyura jamaicensis. Lineage (NCBI taxonomy): Eukaryota > Metazoa > Chordata > Aves > Anseriformes > Anatidae > Oxyura > Oxyura jamaicensis. Next base: position 28,857,822 of record NC_048895.1, read on the forward strand.
ACTACTGTCATCCTAGCACCAAATCTTCTACTCTACTAAATAATCTAAAGCAGTCCTTCTTAAGTATTATCTGTTATTCCAGAGAAACTCTTAGTATGTGCAAAACAGTTAGGATTTGGATGGTACAGTACCACAGATATATTAGTGTGCTGCAGAGTGAAACTGGCTGTGGTAAAGAATGGTCTTCAGGTAGCTCCTTTTGTTGTTCTTGGGTAACTTGTTGTGAGATCTACAGAAATAAGTTAATTACAATCCAAAGCAAACAAACATAAGGAAAAAAAAAAAAAGTTTAGTTTTGTCTCTGGACTTTCCCCAGGTATCTTTGTACATCTGCCTTCCAGATAGTAAAGACTTCTAAAAGGGACTGCTCGTCTTTTAACAATAGACCATCAAACATGTGGTCACCACAAAACCAATTATTATAGTGCAACTAATAATTATATTAATCTTGTGAAGATTAAAGCTTTAACGTAAAGCATCTTGGAAGCCAATTTCATAGATAGGAAAATACCTGCAGAGTGTATTTCTTGGATTGGGAACACTCTATCCTTGATTAATGGAGTGGGGTTTGATCTTCTCTCAGAATGAATGAAATAGAAGTATTGGGGGTAGGAAAATAGATAGATCTGTAGATGCTGAATAGTCCTAGTGGAAAAAGATCTGTTTGATATTTACTAAAAAAAGACAGACAACCATTTCCCATAAACACGTATATTTGGATACAGGGTAGTCTTAAGACAAGCCGGTGTCAAGTAAATGCAGTTCTTCTGAGCGAAAAACCAAGACAGATGTATTTAAAACATCAGCTTATATTTCAGGCTGGAGAGACTCAAGCAGTGGAAACATCTGATGCCAGAAAGATCAGATATGCCATGAAAACTAAGAAAGAAATAAAACACATTACAAATTGTTTCAGTTAGCTTGGAATAGTGATGAATTGAGTGTGGAGGAGGAGAGAAGGAAATGATATAATTTCTTCAGAGAGGAGAAGGAGAATATTGAAACCTTCTTTCCATGTCTGTGTCACAGATAAAATCAGGAAAGCATTATAGCCCAGCTGAAAAACCATTTCAGAAGTACAACTGTTGGAAAACTGGAAGAGTCTAGAAATTTTGATATTGGTTGTCTTAAGGAGACAATATAGGGGCTAAAAAGCTTGTGCTCTCAATGCGTCTGGGGAGCTATCAAAAGAACTGGAGGTTTGATCTAGGCAGACCTTTGCACAAAGTCTAAGTAGAGCAAAAAGCAGTTTCTGCTGTGGACCAGTCAATCAAATGCTCTTCTCTATGGAGAGGAAGTTTTGTTACGGGTCCTGAGTTTTGTAGTTAATAGGAAGTTCTTGTTCATGACATGAATAACTGTCTGGGAAAGGAAACAGCACAAAAATAAATAAATAAATAAATAGAATAGACAGATCTTCTGTGTCATTTAAGTTAATTACTGCAATGACTAGCTGGTAACTAGTAAAGCTTTTAAAAGAGCACAAACATACACGTTCACATGCATATTTCATGGGTATGTCTAAGGAGCTTATGATAAATTTGTGGAAAGGAAGATGAAGGTTACTAAATTGGCATCTCTTCTCATGAAATATAATCTTTTAACACATTCAGTCATGGGTCATTTTACCATGGCTTGCAGTTAGTGACATTTGATTTTTTTTGAAACTAGACACTACTGTAGATTTTATTGTTGCAAACAGCTATACCTTTGAAGGGAGTACCTAGGGGAACTAAAGTAGAGGGTTCATTTCCAGTGTACTCAACTCTATGGAGCTGTATTTAGATTATAAAATTAAACCAGCCTGATTTTGTTTTCCTGGATTTATCATAGAAACATAGAATGGTTTGGATTGGAGAGGACTTTAAAGACCATCTAATTCCATGGGCAGGAGCACCTCTCAGCAGACCAGGTTGCTCAAAGCCCCATCCAGCTTCTCATTCACCACCTGTTCTAGTGCCTCAACACCCTCAGAGCAAAGAATTTCCTCCTTTTATCTAATCTAAATCTACCCTCTTTCAGTTTAAAGCCATTCCCCTTTGTTCTATCACTCCACTCCCTGACAGAGTCCATCCACTGCAGGGCTCCCTTAGGTACAGGAAGGCCTCTGTAAGGTCTCCCCGGAGCCTTCTCTTCTCCAGGCTGAACAACCTCAACTCCCTCAGTCTGTCTTCATAGGAGAGGTGCTCCAGTGCTCTGGTCATCCTGGTGGCCCTCTTCTGATCTTGTTCTAATAGATCCATGTCTGTCTTTTGCTGGGGACACCAGCACTGAGCACAGGGCTCCAGGTGGGGTCTCAGAAGAGCAGAGCAGAGGGGGAGAATCCCCTCTTTCACCCTGCTGGCCACGGTGCTTCTGATGCAGCCCGGGACATGGTTGGCTTTTTGGGCTGCAGGCTCACATCTCCAGCTCATGTCAAGCTTCTTTTTGACCAACACCCCCAGCTCCTTCTCCTTGGGGCTGCTCCCAATCCATTCTCTTCCCAGCCTGTATTTGTGCTTGGGATTGCCCTAACCCTGGTGCAGGACCTTGCACTTGGCGTTGTTGAACCATGAGGTTCGCACAGGTCCAGTGTTTGAGTGCAACCATCCAGCCAATTCCTTATCCACTGAAGTGGTCCATCTGTCAAATCCATGTATCTCCAATTTACAGATAAGTGTGGGATGATTTCTTGTTTTCAGTGGTGCTAGGATTACAATGAAATGTATCTGATCTAGAAGCCTAGATAAGTATCAAGTAACGATAACAGATTTTGAAGTACATTGTGAAAATGACCATTTGTCCTTGCTTTTACAGATACCAGTGAAAATGCAGATAGATATATTTTTAAAGAAATCAGGTTTATTATAATTGTCATTCAAACATGAGTTGTTACGTTGCTAATGAACTGCACATAACAGAAACATATGGCTATTGCTTTGCTAGCAGAACTGCTGAAGTTTAATCCCATGGCTATATAGTCTGCGGCACCCTGAAGCTAATACAAAGGAAGGTCAGTTGTCTGCACAGCTGAAAAGGATAAGTAAAATACTAAATGGCATTGGTTTTTGGTATTGATGCCTAGCAGTTCCTTTTATTGGGATGACATGAACAATATTCACATACTCCATGGACAGCTCCTAAAATTTTTGTTGATGTACACAGCCTATTTATGTTATTCTTTACACAGTTTTACTGTAAAAGTTTTCATATTCAGTAATGTTTTGCAAAAATGGATCTTGCATTAGGACTGTTCTGGGATTCTATATGTGATGTTGTTTCATTGTATGCTTTTTCATCTATGACTTTGCGAAGAATCAAATCCTTCTGTTAGATTTTAAGCAGCAAAAACATATTACTGCTATTAGTCGTATTATTGTTTAATATATTCATTTCTAATTAGCATGGTCTTTTAGACAGCTTTATCTCATGGCTAAAATGTGAACTATGTTTTATGGTTAAAGCAGTTTTTCCACAACCTTTTCATTTGAAACTGGATGTGTTGTCTAACTTAAAATATCATCAACCCTGGTCATTCCCTACTAGTTTTCTCGATTTACAAAGAAGCAGAAATTCATGTATTGGGAGGCAGTGCAGGTTTGGGCAGCGTATGTGTGCACCACATGGTTTTCCTTTTGCAACTGCCACAGAGTTGCAGCATACAAAATTAAAACAGCGGGTCAACATTTCAGCTGTTCTTAATGTGCAGAGAATAGCAGGATAGCATAGGCTTCTAACATATTTACATCCCAGAAATAAAAATTATAAATATTTTATTTCTAGATAAACACTATAAAGTTATATATATATATATATATATATAAAAGGTAGTTTTATACTTGAGATATACCAAGACAGTAGAAGCAATTCTAAAAGAGCATGTTGCTGATGGTAAAAAGATTAATTAGAAGAATTGACCTGAATTTGGCAGTTGTAGAGAAATCCCAGAATGCACGTGACTTAAATCTCCCCTTTCCCTTGATCCTTAAAATACTGTTGGCTACAGTTTTGTCACTGATAAAAACAACTGTTTGTCAGTAGCTGCTTAGTAGGAAAAGCTCAATGGTTTCGGGCTTGCAGCTTGCTAATGTACATAGAAATTTAAATACTGCCATTTAACATCAGGGTTTTAGTGTTGATTTTTTTTTAACCATGACATCTTAAGTATTGGCTCCTTTTTTTTTTTATTTCCTGGCATGTTGTTCTGCTAGCAAAGAATTTTTCTTATTCCATTTTATTCTTAAAGTAAATTCCAAATCTGCACTTTTATTAAGCTCTTTTTAAAACTCTTTACATTTTTTCCCTGAGGAAATGTCATAATGTATCCCACTATAGGTATACATCCACCACACAAACTAAGGACTACATGCTTCTGAAACTGATGCCAGAAGGGGTGCTGAGGTTTGTGAAGAAGTGAGTAGAACAGTTACAGTCACTTGTTACTCCACTCTGTTTGTAACAGTGAGGGAACCAGTGAATAATTGCCCAACAAATATTATCAGTTTTTTAAGCTTACCAGTTTTTGAACATCAAACATCCATGAATTCTGGAAACTTCTGAGAAGTGTTTAGGCTTTAATTTCTTAAATTCTCTTTTCAAAACTACAAAAGGAAAATAAAACTATTGAGTACTCTCTCCTATAGGACAGGGTAAAAAAAAAAACAACTTCCAGTTCAAACCGTTGTCATGGTCCAGCTCTTCCTTTTGTATGGGTATGTCATCATCCTTACTAAAGAATGTGAGGCTCAGTTTTATGGTCACAATATCTTGTGAATGGTCAGAATATCAGTGAATATCTTACCAAGAAGAGAGGGTGTTCTGCTCTGTTGATTTCCACATCTTGGGATGCTGTGCTGTTGCATGTATGCAAATAATTTCAGGCTTTGTGAGAGCATTGGATTAGATTTACAAAAAAATAAAAATAAAAAATAAAAAAATTGCTTCACCTGAATCTGAAAGGTATTTTTTTCTGATCCGTTAGACCTTCAGCAGGAAAGGTAAGAGTATACTTAGTGGGTAATCTGCCTTACATGACCTTTTGCAGGGAAAGGTGATACCAAAATATAATTCCAGGTTCATCCCCATAATATAAAAGTTCTGTCCATACCCATCATTTAAACCTGTTTTCTTCCTGGCTCCAGGTTATGCATCAAGGAAAAAAGATAAACATGTGCTGGATGTTTTCAGAGCCTTTTTTATATCTACAGATTCTGTGCCATTCAAAGTATTTCCACTTCCTACCCCAAATCCTCAGTACCACGGTTTCTTCTGACTGTAGCCTGCTGTTGCAAAGGTCAGACACTTCCAAATGTACGGGGTATCTCAGACAATAATACTACAGTGTACCTTAATATGTTACCAGCTGACTGGCACCCATGTCCCACTAAATGTTAGGGCTCACTCTGCATGATGTTGGTGTGATCCTGTACTAACTGCTTACAAAGACATCGATGTATAAAGCCTGTGAATGTAGAACAGAATGTGACTTTATATATAAAACAGGATAATTCTGTGATTTTTTTTCCTCACATTATTTTACAATTCACAAACCAATGTTGTAATCATTTTTTATTAGGACAGCTTTTATCGCTCATTCAAGCGTCCTGCTTATCACAGAATCACAGAATAGTCTAGGTTGGAAGAGACCTCCAAGATCACCGAGTCCAACCTCCTACCTAACGCTAACAAATCTTGCACTAAACCATATCCCTAAGCTCTACAAATCACCTGTAACAGGTCTACATTCACACAAATGCAAGGAAAAAAGCTGTGTTTCTCTTCTTTACTGGATAAACTCTTTTTTTTTTTTTTTTTACAACTAGTTCTTACAAGAGACTGTTCTTGACATCTATACACTTACACACTTGTGTACACGATTACACCATGCACATTGTTTGCTGGAATGATGAATGCAAATTGGGCTCAAGGGGACAGGATGCTCCAACTTGCACTTTTTTTTTTTTTGTACAAAGCAGAAAATGTCCCCCAACCTTACCTCACTCTTTTCAGATCCTCTAGGCGTGAGAATAATATGGGGACAAAGGGATAATAGATTTCTCTTGAAAAGAAACGTAATATTGTACACTTGAAATAGGAATGCATAATAAATAGTTTGTGAATTAAAAGTGCTGTGGACTTTAATATGAAACATTCCTGTTATTCTCAGGAAGCAACAATGGTCCAAACAACTCGCAACAGTTAGTTTTTTTAATATTTGCACCTTCTCTTAAAAGAAAATATTTCATATTTTTAAATCAGGTCAGCATTGCTAAGCTGCAACAGAGACAGTATTGAGCAAGTGCAACTTTGCTTGCTTTTACCTTGCACTTTGATGATTCACTTTTTCATCTGTGAAGTCTTCTTGGTACTTCCTGGTTCACTGAAGATGTGTCTCAGAATATGGCTTTACACTGGCATTTTTGTTGTGACCCATGTAATCTATAGTATTTCTGATTGCATGGAGTGATATTCACTGAACCAGGAACATATAAGAATATGTGCAGATAGGGAAAAAGCTTTTATTAAAAAGAAGGATTGATTTAAAAAAAAATAATTCTGCTGACCTTGAACCACAACGTGGTTCCAGAAATGCCATTCTTCCCCCCATATGATTAGAACTTCTGTATCTTCTTTCAATCATGGGCCATGTACAGAGCCATTAATATGTTTGTTAATTTACATATAGAAAATATGAATATTTATGTATAGAAAGGCTATACTGGAAGATTTAGAAATTGGCTTGACAGGAAGATTATTTCCAAGTATATTAATGATCTGTTTGCACGCTAGTTAAGCACATGGGCATTTATTAGCAGATCTTGTTTTCCACTGGGACATGAGATGACTGCTCTTTAGCCTCCGCAAGGACGTGACTATTTTTAAAGAGGTGGGAAATCAGTAGTATGGGGGACAAGAATGTGAATGTTGCTTGCTGAATGAGTTGTAGTCCAGTTGTCTCGAGCTGAGCTGGAGAGATTTGAATTGTGAAGGATTTGAATTCCAACTTGTACATGTCCCCAAATATTTATCTCTGAAAGCAAACTTAAAAACACAGGGCTTACATTAAAAAAGGGGTCCTCGCTACATGTTGAGGAAACGGCCAGATAGCTTTGGGAGATTTATAAAGAAACAAACCGCATGGCGGTGACCTGCTATAAGTCATCTAAACGGACAGTGTTTTGTGTTTGCTTTTTGTTGCTATTTGCTTGCTTCTTAAGAGCATTGAAAGTGTATTTTTACATTTAGAGATACTGTAAACGTACTTTATTTTTAATGTTGTTCAAAGTAATTCAGCCTAACTCTTATGTATAAGCTATCTTTTTTCTTTGTGTTTGAATGTGAGGGTACTTCAGAGGTGAGTGTAGATCTGCATTTTTGGTTCCTAATATGGTTCTTCCCAGTATTCAAAGTGTGAGAAGGGGATAACAACACAGAGATAGGTGTGAAAGAAATGTCTTGTAGTGTCTGATTTTAGCAAGGAAATGCCTTGACATGTGGCAAGGTAGAACAGAGAGTCCCTGAACTGTGATGGTCCTGGAATTAGTTGTATCACTACATAAATCTGAAGCCTTCAATATTGATCATTTCAAGTGAACGATTTAATAGATAACATCTAAAACAGTAATGAAAATGAGCGCTCCATACAATGCAAGCACATACACAAATGTGTATGACATATGTAACACATATGACTGAACTTAGCACTTGCACAAAATCAGCATGTCTGTCACTAATATAGAGTACCCAAAGGAACAAAGTAGAGCTTCATTTCCTCTTTCTTGCTCTCTTCTTTTCCTCTCTTGCTGCCTTGCTATCCTCAAGTGATTCCTGATTTAGAATGCAGATGTTATTAGCGCGAGTATTAATTTTAATACTACTTGTCCTTTATTTGCTCCTTACCCAGGACTTTCAAACTAAACTTGGCTTTTTAAGGCATTCAAGAGCATGTTTACCAGACATAAAACCTTTTGTAAAAAATGTCAATAACTAATTACAAAAAGTTTTAAACAGGCATTTTTCTAGGATATGTGCTTATAAGGAAACATTTACATTTTCAGTCTTTTGTCTTCAGCCCGATTCTCACACTGTGGCTCAGGTTGTGCTGTTCTTTATTCTGCCAGTAGCACCACTGATGCCAGCAAAGCAGCTAATCAGTATGTTTATTGGTAGAAGAAATAACATCTTCATTTTGGAGAACTGTTTTTGTGCTGCTTGAAAAGAAGGTTTTTGTCAAGATGTGGCAACATGAGCTTGGCCTGAGTGGATGCCACTGCTGCTCACCAATTAAGAGGAGGCAGGGTGACCTCTGTAAAAAGTGAGCTTTGGAATCTCTGAGCAATTTGTGCAGCCCATCATTAGCTGGTGATGGCAGAGACGCATCGTTGCTTTGCTTTAGGTATTAGGAAAGATACGGTGCTGTTTGGATCTGTGTCTTGCCTGTAAAACTTCATCAAGTCATAAGGGGATCTTTTGGGTTAACATTCTTTTTTAATGGTAATACTCCGTTGTTTTATTGAAACTTAGCCAGTATGTTTATAATCAGGTTAGAAGTAAACAAAACAAAGATTAGGAGGTTAAGTGCCCTTCTATTGTGATGGATAAATTGAAGTCCTAGGAAACAAAAGCAGTGATTCATGAATGTATGAAAAATTAGGTCCCAGTAATCTAGATTCCTAATATTGTTTCTCCCCTTTTTGTGTTATTTTTATTTTAATTCGTTCTAATTGCGTGAACATTCCTAGCTGTGTAAATGTTGTTGATTTTAATCTTATTTTAATATGAATGTGATATCTGATATTAGAGCTGATAGAGCTAATGTGTTTGTAGTTACGTTGCAGTGAATCAATTGAAATTTAAGATCACTAGCATTCTGCATCTCTCCTAAAATGAAAAAGTATCCACTATTCTAGTGTCATTAAAACATAACTAATAAATATAATTCAGCCAATATGAAATGATTCTCCCATGTAGTTTGTGTTTCTTGTTTATGAAATGAATATTTAGCAACCTTTTAGCTCTCTTGAAATCAGTTGTATTTACACATCCAAAAGGACACCCCAATACCGTTTTTAGACTGTGCCACACTTTTTTTATATATTTATTCTAAGTTTCAGTCTAGCCCTTATGGAAGCATATTTCTGACCTTTAAAGGCATCGGTGTTATTTTTTGAGATTGTGTTTTTCAGACCTATGCGAACAATTATTGCTGTGGTGAAAGTGTCACCAGACACTTTTTGTGCTGTCAAAATAACTTCTATTCACTTAAATAACATGAATCTTGAAAGTTGTGAATTCTTTTATGTATTTTCATGGACAAGAATATTATTCTATTTAACCTTTTGTTTTTTCTTAAGCTTTTCCTAACAGCATTCTTTACCAAACTCTGACAGACATTCATACAGTGAGTAGTGATGAATTGCCATGACCATAATAAAAGAAAATGGTATAGGCAAAACACACCTCAAATTCTTGTCTTAGAGAAGCATAATATATTTATATATAAAAGTCTGAAAGCAAACAAAAAATCACCAGCAAAAGCAAACAACAAAACAAAATATTTGGGATGTTACTCACACTTCTAGAAAAAACTTATTTAAATGTTATTGATGCCCAGTGGTATGCTTAGAGGTATTGCTCAGTGTTCAAAAGATACTGATTTGATTTCATTTTAATGAAAAAAATCCAGTAAAAAAATCCAATGTCTTAGAAATATCTCTTCAGATTCTGCAGTGTTGTTTTTAGGCTATGATTTTCATGTGACTTTTAAAACAGGAATTACTCTGAGCTTAAACATGTTCTTTGCTTGAGTTAGGCAAATGTTTTGTTGTATCACCTTGGGAGAGGGACTGTTTTTGGAACATTTCAATACAGTGGACAGTGCATGCAAGGTGACTGCCTTTGTTTTCATTAAAGATCCTATTTAAAGAATCAGCACTCCTTGATCAGACCTGGTGGATTTCCTGGAAGACAGGAGAAAGAATTTCCTGGAATAATTACATGCTCTCCCTAGAGTGAAGCAGATTTCTTAAGTCTCATTTGCCACTTCACGTTCCTTAGCCTACTTTCCCCTAGCATGTTTTGTTATTTTTTAAAAGACAATAAATACAGAAAAAGGTTTGGAGAACGTGTATCAAAGCTGGCTAGTGAAGTTACTATGCATTAAGGGTACAAGTTACTTGTGGTTTGATAGTTGATTTTTATGTTATCGCATGCTGTCATTTGGAGGGAAAAGGCCAGACTGCAAAGCAGTGTGATGCAAGTAGCCCATTGGTACTAATAAAGCAAATAGCATTGTGTGCTTTTTTCTGATGCAATTTGTATTTCGATTTCAAAACCAACTTCTGTTGCTCACTTCTCAGTTTTTAGTACATATGGTTCCAATATAGGCATGTGCCATGCAAAATCACATGGGTTGTTTTACCCTAAGATAAATTACCTTTTGTGATATCTTGCTATTCTCATGTATTTATACTTCTGAGACCTTTATCTCCAGTAGGGATCCTGGTATATAAATTGCACACTGTGAAGCTGACTGACGAAGTAGGGCTGAGAGGTACCACCAAGTAAATTGAGATTTCAGCTTGCCATGAGCTGGCTGCAGATGTTAGAATCAACAGCTCCTCACTCCTCCACGTTCTCATCCACATTCAGCCTTTCTGTTCCACTTTCCTCCCGCTCCATCACAACATGCAAGTTGTAAACTGAGTGCATTCCTTGCTTATATTATTTTAAGCGATCCCATCCTCTCCCCATCGGCTGGAGGTTTCCGTCCCCTCGGTTAGAATCATACCACAAAGATGATTATTCAGCGTTTGTCAGAGCTGAGAGGTCAGAAACCTCCAGGAAGAGGTTGTAATCGTGAGCTGGGGCTGGGAACCTCCTGAAGCAGATTTGGCCTGACCCATACAATTTGGATTTTAGCTAGTTTATCTGCTTCTGGAGGCTTCTGCAACATCAGCCATATGTGTGGCCCCTCTTTACCACAGGGAACGTGCGGTGGGCTGGGCACTTTGTGCTTTTCCTTACCTTGCTTTTATCCTTAGACCAATTGTTCTTTGTGCTTAAGGTACAAATTCAGCAGCCCTACCAGAAGCCCTGCTCTCTTGCCTCATTTCTCAACAGCCCTCAGGCCAGAAATGGCTTGTCCTTCCCAAAGCCAGCCAGTACTTTCTTCCCGCACATCCTTTCCCATTCTTTCTACCAAATTCTGTTTATTTTCCCCATTCGTACTTTACAGTTGATCTGATTACACCACGCTCCTAATCCCAGATTTTTACACCAGCCCACTGCACACTCTTGTCCCCCAGTCTCATGCCCCATCGCTATCAAGTCTTCCACTTGCATTGAAAAGCAACTCCTGAGGCTGTGAGTTGTTCTTGCCCATCAAGAGCAAGCTGTCCTTCCCTCTGGGAGAGCTGCTGCAGATGCAGCCTCCAACTGATTTGCATTGCAGTTTGGTGCAGGCAAGCACACTTCCGTGCCACAAATAAAAATACCTCTTCTTGAAAGAATGCTCTAAGAAAAGGTTGCAAGGTGATTTTTTCTGCTGATAACTTAAAAAAAGGTAATAACTGATTTTCCAGAATCTGCATCTTTAAGGAAAAGGAACTCTAATGTACAAGTTGGTTAGACTCCAGGCAGAGGAGGAAATGGGTTATAGCAGTTGTGACTGTGCGGAGCAGATGTTTTGGTTGGACTGGCTATCAACCATCTGACTCATAATAAATTGTCAGTTCCAGTAAATTCCCAGTTTTCAATTACAGTAGGTAGGATATGAGAAAACAATGCCATTTAGATGTTGTACTTAGTGTTTTTGATAATAATTTTCATACACGGCTCGTACGAACTTTATGGAAAGATGAAGGATTTTGCAAAAGGAGCAGCTGTAAACATTGAAGCCTGCTTTTGAATGTAAACTCATTTTGATATGAATGAAAAGTAACAAATAGTCCTTTAGACGGTGCTGACACAATTAGAAATAGGATTTAAAGGTTTTATTTTCCAGTCTTGTGATACCTGAAGTCTTTTCCTCAAGTTTTAAAAAAAATCTAAATTTCTTATAACTTCCATTTTCATTTGATCTGTATCTGTAATTTCCCATGGCCTTTTGTCCTGTAGTGCCAACATACATCTTTAATGAACGTTTCATCTGCACTGGCTGAGTATAGAAAGGGTAAATGAAAATGAAGTACCATGAACTTTCTCTTTACATGTCTCTTTGTTATAAGTTCTATTTGTTATTGTAAGTTGTTACTGACAGTTCTCTGCAATAGCCAAAAAAAAAAAAAAGGCAACAAAACAGGAGTTGGAAGTCTTGTCTTTTTATTGTTATTATTTTATTCTTTACCCACATTGCTTTACTACATGTATTTGCAGTTTCTTTTGCAGGAACTTTTTGTCAAAAAGATCAACCCACACCGTGCAAATACTGTATAAACAAAGGAAAACACTTGCAGTTCTTGAGATAGAAAAGTATTTTTGCTGTTAAATGGTGCATCAGGTTTTTGTCCTCTTTGATTTGAATAGCTCTCTTCTGAAATGAGGAAAAGATTATTTTGGAATGCCTAGTAAAACAGGATAGCAAGATGGCAGAAAGACACCATGAAAATCAATGCTGGATCTTTTATATTGTAGTGGGCTAGAGGTTTTTTACTGGTAATCATGAGACTGTTGTGGAAAATCTAATAGGTGTGCAATTATCACATGCTTAGCTAATGATCTCAGATAGATTTTTTAGCAACATTCAATTTTTAAACCTCAAAATTCCTGTGGCCCAGGATGTATGCTGCATTCTGTGAAAGTTCAATTTAATAATACCTTCTGTAAAGTCTTGTGTGGAAAAAGTTGTGTGAGTATGAACTAGTACTCTAGCATGGCAGTTCTTTCTTTGAATGCTATTTTTTATGCCATTGCCAATCTTCATTTTACAAAATCATGTTTTTTCTTGAAAAATGTAGAAGTAGTTGTTCCGATAAAAATCCTTTAACCGTAACTGTTGTGGGTTAAATGCAACTTATTAAAATGAATATAGCTACTTTAATATTAAAAATGCATTGTGATTTGAGTTCAACAGCCTCTTTTTTTCCTGAAAAGGGATTAGTCTTGAAGAAGCAATTGAATGTCACTATTTCTTTTAAAGCTAGCTGAAAAATAAAACAGAGGAGCAGTCTTGCTTTGCTGCTTCATTGAAATGAAATGTTGTCTGTTTCTTGAGAGAAATCATCATGCAGAGATGGAAAAGGGGAAGACACTGCCTGGTCGGAATTTGATGATGTGTGAAAACAGCCTTTGCCTTTGGACTGCTGGTGTGAGGGAAGGGTATCAGCCCCTGTTCTGGGGCAATGTCATTGCCTACTAATACAGAGATGCATCATCTCACCTAGTCATTAGCAGGTTTGTAGAGATGACCAGAACAGATATCGCTGAAGGAGTTAAGCTGCGACTGGCACAGACAACATCAAAAAGGCCTATTAATTTAAAAGGCTTTCCATAGTTTATCTGTGGGACATGTGTTTTCAATTTACTTTTGTAAATGGCAGTTGTAACAGACATACTAAGGTTGAATGCAGTTCTACCAAGCAGATCTTTGCATAAATAAAAGGAACAAAGTCTTAAAGTAATAATCTCTATCGCAGCAAATACAGAGGACTTTGTTGTAAATCTGTGGCCATCTCAGCAACCACGTTGAGCAACTTCATGGTGTTACTGCATTGCATCTTTTTAAAACCTATAGGAATGCTTATTGGTTTTGTGTTGCCTTTTTTTTTAAGCTACAGTTTTAACTTTTCAGGTTTATGGGCCAAAAATATACATCCACTTGAAAAGTGGCACTTAGAGAAGAATGCTAATTTCTTTACTTAAGTGAGACTTAGGTTGGACAGTAGCTATATGAATGTAGTGCAGTGCTGTGCTGGCAACAGTAGTTTTATTTTGTGTATTACTTTTGTAAATGAAAAATACATCTCAGTTTATTACTCTTAATGCACACATCAGCTTGTTGCAGCTTAACACGCAAAAATGTCATGTTTATTTATATATCTTTTTTCTGGAATGGGTCTCCATATTAAAGCAGCCATTAGTGAGTGCAGGAATACAGTGTAATAATAGTGTATAGGGTAATGGATGCTGTAGTGGTGTTCACCTGATTTTTTTTGTTTGTTTCCTCATTTTGATTCTCTTTGATCACTAGGCACCTGAGTGGGATTCTAGAAAATGGTCATATGCATGATAGTAAACGGAGTGTGCACATCAATTTAAGCATTAACGGGAAATGGAAGATGAAGTACATTTGGGTTTGTCCATATAGCTTGTGAAAAGCATATAGATTCTCTTCTTTAAAAACGTAAAAACAAGGTATTTGAAAAAAAATAGAAAGAAAAGAATGTGGTCTTGAAAGAGCTGTATGCATACACAGGGGAATATAATATGCATATTTGTCGTCTCTTGTAGAATGCCCCTTATAGTAAAAGATTTTTAATCATTAGCATTACTGTTTAATGTGTCTTAATAGTTCTTTTCATTTGATTGACAATTAGCAAATTAATCAGAAAAAGGCCAGTTAATGCCATAGTCAGCTTCAGGAGTGAAAGCTGTTCCTTACTGAAAAAAATTCCTTAACGATGAGAATACATGAAACACCAGGGAAAAGACTAGGGAGGAGCTGCACTGTTTGGGTGGTGGTTGTTTCATTTTCTGAAAAAAGCTTTCTCATCTGTGGGGGTTCTTCTGTTGTAGGCTGCTGTAGGAAGCACAACACTGAAAGGAGCGCTGTAGGCCGTGAGGTCCTGTCCATTGCTAGCGCAGGCATCGTGTCATGTAATCCCATCCATAACCTGATCATACCACAAGAGGAATGAAGCTCATTCTCGTCCTCACTACTCATGTGGAGCGTTACCCTGCAACTCCAGTTTAAAAGCATGTTTTCCTTCCCTGCCTGAGTGTGCCTGTGACCATTTTATAGGAATACACTCTTCCTTCAGCTGTCAGAAGCGAGCAGTACACCAAGGCAGATTTTAAGAAAACACTGTCAGCTCTGTCTCATTTTTCATGCAAGACAATTAGGCTTTTTTAAGACCCATTCTTCCCTGCAGCTTATCACCAAGTTTCTTGGCATGTTGTGTTCTGCACGTAACAGCTTATACACAGCTAGTCTCTCTGGACGTTAACAGTTTCAGTCCTGCCAAAGCTTCAAATGGCACGAGATCGTCTTCCTGAAACCACTCAGCAGTCGCTTTTTTCCCCCAGATAGGGCAGGATCTCCGAACAATGTTTAAGTGGTTTGTATGTTCCTTCCTCCCAGCTGTGTGTGTGACAGACCATACCAGGGCACACTGCACCACCGTGATCCTGCTCTGAGTGCAGATCTGCTGGGTTATCTGTTTCCTCTCATAGTTTTCCAGAACGGATAAAAACAAATGCATCTTGGCAAGTTGCTGTGTACATATGCACAAACATGTTAAAGGACTTTTGTTCCTGATCAGCAAGTGGCACAATATTTATTACTCGTTGTAAGTGAAGACGATGGTACTGCCAACTCATGGCCCTAACCAGAGGTCAGGAGCTCAAACGCAGTTGTGTTGAGCAGAAATTCACTTGTTTGTACTGTCTGTGACTCATGAATCAGAGAAATGTCAGGTCTTAACAAGACTACTTCTTACAGTAGTTTTTACAGTGTGCGTAGCCTTCTGAAAGTAATGCAGGGATCTAAGTTGTGGGAAACTCAGGGATGATGACTTCTAGATATAAATTTCAAAAAAATTCTTTGTCTACAGCAGAAATAGGAGTTGAGTACAGCAGAAATTTTGTACCATATACTTTGAAAAATAACAAATACAAAATCTGTGGTTGTAATTCAATGCTACTATAACATTAAAAAAACCCTTGGCATTTATGTCTGATGTTAGTGTTTAACTGAGAATTGTTAAAAATGAAGTCTGCATCTTTACTGATATATGTATTTCAGTCAAGGAAGAGCTACATTAGTATACACTTGCTAACAGTAATTGTATTTTGATGCTTGAAATTAAGCAATGCAAAATGCCTTTAAAGTACACATACAGTAAGAATATTAATTTTCAGCCTATTTTTTGGCGGTCACTGTTTAGATTCCCCACTTAAGCATCTCTTAAATTGGTGTTTGACTTTATTAGTTTTTCTCTGCAAGTTTATAAGTACTTAGTTTTTTATTTGTCGCTTATTATTTTAATGTACAGGATGTGAATGAAGATCCTGGAGAAGATGTTGCACTTCTCTCCGTTAGTTTTGAGGATGCAGAAGCTACTCAGGTTTTTCCTAAGCTGTATCTCTCCCCGCGTATTGAACAGTAAGTGAGACAGTTTGTTCTGGAGTGTTCTTTCAACTTCATCTTTGAACTCTTCATGTTTTTCTTGATTTATGTAAAAAATGTTGGCTAGGTGATAAGGTCATATTGCTTTAAATTGCTTAAAATCATAATGATTACTGCAAGCGTGTGTTGTGGTGGAGGAATGACAGATCTTCTTTCTGTTAGTTCTGTATCTGTGGCTGGATCACATATGGATGAAGAAACGTCATCATTGGCCACATGTAGTACCATATTAATCCATGAAAAGTATGCTGTGTTTTCCTGCAGCAGTATATTTTTGAGTGTGTCCTACATTACAGCACACTAATACCTTTTTTTTGATTGTGGGGCAATATTTACTTTTTTCTTTTGGCGATGGTATGTACGTATGTGTATAGGTAAGTTCTCTGTATGTACATAGCACTTCTAAATATAGAGTTGTAGAAGCCGAAGGGCTTTATTAACTGTGTTTTAGGAATTTGCAGCTTTACTAACTTGTTTTTTCCAGGAAAATATCTAAATACTTAATGTAAAGGTTGTTGGGCAATGCAGGTGGCAAACACGATTGCTGAGGAACTCCTGAAATGGAAGGGCGAGGATCAAAAATCAGTCTGTTTTCATTAAACTGCTTTTCTCTTGTTTCTGAACGTAAGAATGTCTTAATGCTCCTCCTTCTCTTTAGTATTTCAGTCTCATAGTGTCTGCTTCAAAAAAGTAACAATATTAGGCTTTTCAACAATTCAGTAGTCAAGCTAATGTAACGCTGTTTCAGTGATGCTTTGTTTTTCTGGTCGGTACTGCAATGACTTTGCTTTGAACTGATCGTAACACTTCTGGGTAGGGAACAGATGGGAAATGCTGGCTACTACCACAGCTCAGTACAACTTAGTGATAAACTTGGTGTGTGTGAAGGGACGTGGTATCTTGACATTTCACTCAATAGGGTATTGGTCTGGATAAGCTGGTGGATGCAATTTAAAGAACGAAGATCAAGATTTGATTAAGATAAAAACAGAAGACTTGCCTGTTTGTTTTTATATTTAAGAAAATGCAGATTGCACATGCAAATGTACACACATATGAATAATATATTAAGCAGTTTTTAGTTTTTCATAGTTTATCAGTTCACTTTTATCGACATTAGTCGAGGGCATAATTCTAGTCAAACGTGTAATTATCCGTCCAGGTTCACAAGGATTCTTCTGCTCAGCTACTGTTAAAAGCAAATGGGCTGTCATTAGTTTCCATTGTATTTTTAGCTCTAGGTACATGTTGACTCTTAAGTGTATTGCAGGCCACCCAGGTATATGTAGATGACCCATGTACTAATGAATGCATTGCTGATTTTCCCATTTTGCAGGTGTCTTTAGAAAGATGTTAACCTCTTAAGTAGCCAAGCAGAGTAGCAATACAAAAGGCACACTTTGCTTTCCTAAAAATACTGCATTTTCTTTCAGTGCTGTAAAAAATACTTGATTTTAAACATGTGATGTACAGCAATAAAGCATAAGGGTATTTGGATGGTGTTAGTACATACCTGACATGTCTGATGACATAGTTATTGCTTTGTCTTTTATAGCTATATACTCATTTTAAAATCATACCAATAAAACCTAAGTTCCATGACATACCTCTTCGTGTTATCTCTTTATCAAAAACTGGAGATACTTCACTTTGAAAGCATAGCTCTACCTCAGTCTGTCCTTGTGTATTTGTAAAGTATTCATCATGGTATCTAGATACCCATGTACCCAAGAGTTGAGAGGGAGAGAGATTGATTGCCTGTGGTTCAGGTTCACCATGTTACTTTTTGGAGTAACCTAACACAGAGTTAATATAAGTTTTTGTTGTTTGATGGCGTGATGTCTCTTGTTTTCAATGCAAGTTGGTTTACTCGGTTGTGAGCTGCTGCACCTTCCTTTACTCTTCTGGCTACATTTTGTGCCATGAGAAAATGTAAAGGTATGTTTTCAGTGTTTGCTTGATTGAGCTATAATAACAAAGATGTATTTGTCTTTTGTTCTTTCCCCAAACCAATCTCTGTTCTGTTTAGCAGAGGCTGACAGTCTAGATATTTAACTTTCCAGTGTTTGGGAACTGAAGCAACAATGCGTACTTCTTTATACTTTTTGCCAAAAGTACAAAAAGCTTCAACAAGCCCTGAGGATTAGTTTTAATGACTTGAGGCCATGACATGTTACATTTGAATTGTGTTCTGCTTATAAAAGTTCTTTCCTGCTGCTAACAATAATTGCATCTACAAGCGCCATGTAAGCAAATTACTAGTGTATTTTTTTATGCAGCAGATTTTGAGGTGGAGTAAGTAGTAGTTGACATTTGTCTACATAACATTCCCAAGTATTCAGTAAGGTAGGAAAAAGTAAAATTCCCACAATTCGTTTGTTAATAATGTCTCTCTTCACCTTATGAAGAACAAGCAATCAGGAACGACTTTGTCCTGATGTATGAAAAAGGCATTTTCGGATAGAAATGCTTTGGCTTTGGAGAGAAATAAGAGTAAAGGGTCTGTTTGTGTAATGTGAGTTATCTCCAGTTTTCCCAAGAGCTTTCATTGCTTTTGTGTTCTGCCATATAAACATGTGTTGCCACATAGCATTTTCTAAAAATGATACTTACCCACAGATCTTGTCAGCGAATTTAAGTCCCAGCGATGTGAATATAGTATTTTTGCTTTGAAGTGCTATTGTGAAGTACATTTGATCTATTTTTAGGTGGATGGTAAATGTAATACTGGTAAGACTGACTGTTCTTTGTCATAGACTCTCAAAGAGATTTGCTAAATCAGGGAAAATCAGGGAAATGCCCATTTCTTATGGTTTGGAGCTAAGATGCTAGGCTTTGAAACGGTCATCTATTAGTAGGAGGCAGCAATGCAGTGAAAAAGTATTGTTGCATTTTTGGGTCAATATCAGTGTTCAGTTGACTTCCGTGATGCAGTGTGTGGCTGTAAGAGAATAAAGTCCAGATCTTACAGTTAAAAACAAACAAAAGAACCACCTCAATACCAGTTCTCAGGAATTGGAAGCATGTTGGTTTATTTTATAAAAATCTTAACAATAGCTGATCATAACTATTCACAGTTTAATTCCTTCATTAAAACTTTTAAATTCAAAGCCATTCTTTCAATTACCAATTGTTTAAAACGCATTAACAGCAATTTTTTGTTAGCGTTCCCTTAATTTGGAGTCATTTACAGAATCTTTCATTTTATAATTTTCTTTAAGAATTCTTCTTGCTCTTTTTTGCACTGCATCAGCAAACAGATGCAGCGCCAGTAACAGTTGCTTTTAATTTCATAAATCAGATTAAGTTAAAATGAAACAAGGGGTATTTATGATACGTTTTGTTAAAACCTCCCAGCACAACTGTACTATCATAAAAACAAGTTTCTGCACACTTCTGGAGGAAATGGTGAGCTGGGAAACCCCACAGACGGGCCACCCAACTTGAGAGGACAGTGCTTGTCAGCATCGCCGAGTGTGTGTCCCCAGCCAGTCCTCCTCCTCCTCCCTACTCAGGGAGCAGAAGCACTCACAGGATGCTATTCATCCCCAGCTCTCGGCTGCTGTGCTTCTGGAAGAGGGTCGGAGCTGAGCGGTGTCAATACCAGAGGCCCCTCACACGCCTCCTCTTGACCTCTTCCTCCTGCTAGGTAGGCACAGGAGTATGCACCCCAAGGAACTGCTGGGTTATTTGCACATTATGTCTCTGCCATACTTCTATACATTCGTCATAAAGATTCTAAACCTCTCAGGAGAAAGCATCTGGCTAGTTCAAAATCATCTTTCTCTGTGAAAGCATACTAGATACTCATATGGGAAGGAAATTTATGATTAAAAACAAAAACAAAAACAAACAAACAAACAAAAAAACCTGTCATATCTTTGTTTTCCCTTTGCTAAAAGTCACCAGACTCTAAATCCAAGGAATCATTCAGAGATTGAACAGCTAATTTCTATATTAATGCTTAAAATGTTTGTCAGTGTGCTACACATTAAAACGGATTGCAAGGATTCTTTTTTTAATAATAAGAAACAAGTTTTATGTCTTTTCTCTTCATGATTAGTCTGTGTTTAAAAAAAAATAAAAATGGGTTCGTCTTGGTTCACATTTTAAGAAGAAAGAAATCATGGTAGAAGCAGTGTTGCTCAGTGAATTCTGTGTTCCCTGGATTCACAGAAATAATCCTGTAATAAACACTGTTGTCCTGGAGGGCTTTTCTCTGATAAATACACGGACGTGAATATGCTAAGAAAACCAGCTGTCAGGAGAACTTGTTTTGCTTTAATGGATCAGGCTCCATGCTTTAGGGGCTGAAATGGTCATTTTTTACTAGTCTGGGAGCCGTGCCAGAGGCTTCTTCGTGACTGAGGCTGGAATTCAAAGTTCGGTGACTGCGCTTAACCTTCTCATATGGACAGGGAAAAATAACAAGAACCTAGTCTGAACTCTTCGACTTTGAACGTTTCTGCCTGTTTTTCCCTGATGAAAAAAAAAAAAAGAAGAGAAAATTAAGCATGTGCATTTGCTTTAAGGTGTTTCCCAGCTCTTAGCTATCCTTCCTGCTGTGGATGCTGGCGTGCTGGAGGAGGAAGGGCATGCGGTGTGCTCCGCTTAGGGTGCTGCGCAGGGCTGCCTCGCCGCATTGGAGATGCAGGGCTGCTGTGAAGGGCTTCTCCTCTCATGCCTTGCCTTACTGGTGGGTGAGTGCATGTCACTGGTTGAAGCCTACTGTTTTAAAACATGCAGGAACTCACAGTCTCTGAATGATCGGTCATGTCGTTTTTATCTGTCTGTAGAAGACAGAAGCGAGATCTTCTGTTTGGCATGTTAAAATGTTTGTTCATCCAAGTTCATGATTTCTGTAGAAATGGTAGCAGGCAGCCAAGGCAGTCCATGACTTCTTCAAATCCCAGAGCATCTTTGCAGACAGAGGAGGCCAGAATGACTGTTGGCTTTGCAGGGCTTCATCTTCCATTAAGCCTGGCTTTGTCATGCCTCTCAATGTAATGACTGGCTAGCTCCTGCTGGCTACTTTGCCATCATCCAAATCTTTAACTGTAGCCAGTACAGCAACTTGATTTCCAGTCTAGCTCTGCTTTGCAACTCTTCCGGTGTCCTAAAAATCCTTCTGTTTTGCTGCAGCCTCGCCTTGATGGCCCGTTGACATTTGCAAAGAGATCAGAGTAGACTGGGATTGACAGTCAAAACAGATTGAGTTTTACTTCTGTCCCAGGTGTTCAGCTGTACCAGCTGTTCCTTTTTTTTTTTTTTCTTCCCATGAAGCTGACAAAGAACAATTAGTGAAAATAACTGTAGAAGAATTAAGATTTTGTTTCCATCATCTAAATGGCACTTTAATACTGGATATGTTAATGCTGTTCTTAAGTGTTTCAGATAGTGAGATTTTTAAGATGGTTTTCTTTCAGTTAGAGACTGAGCAATTAGACCTAATCATTGAGGTATGAAATAGTTGAGGCAGTTCTGTGGATTGATTTTGTTGCTAGGTGATGAAGTACCCAGTTTCTTTGAATATGAGATACTGGGCGGTTTGGGGTCTGTTACATGCTGTATGACAACCCAGTGCTCAGTATTCTCAGAGCCAGACTTTTGAGATGAATGTTAGGAAGAGGATTTAGTTCTGTGCTGTGAAGAAGATTCAAAGAAATAGTTCATTGATGTGTTTGAAGTTATAGGTTGGCACTTTTTTAGTATTTTTTTCAGTAGTCTGAGACAGCTTTTTTTCAATTACAGTTTTCTGACAGGGCATGTTACACGCTGACAAGTGTGATAGTTGTTGCTGATGATTGTCACTACTGTAGTTTGAATTCAGTGTTTAAAGGTATATGGTAGAGCATTGAGCTGCGTGTGGCTGGAAGTCCTTGAGAAGTACATGTTCCAAAACATGACGCCAAGGGCTCCTGTATTTTAGTTCCATCTCATTTAGTTTGTGTGTATGATAAGTGCAGAATTGCAGGTCCCCTGATGAGGCTCAGATTATGCAGACTTCCTTGGGTTTGTGTCTTTCTCAGGGTTTCATTAGGTTTCTCTTAGAACGTCAACCTTTATGCATAAGGCTCTGTAACCTGAGAGGTGTGTGTTTTTAGATGATATATTGATTACCTCTTAAAGAAATCAATTGTAAAGCAGAAAAATATGTTTAAAAAATTAAGAAATTTTAAAAGAAAACAGAACCATGTTTTTAAGACAACACTCCCATCTCCCTTTTTCTATGTTTTACTGACTAGAGTGGAACATTCTACAGAAATTTCAGTGAACACACTTGTTTTCTTTGGATACAAAATCTCTCTACTAAGGTGTTGCATTTTTTTTTTTCACCAGTATACGTATAGTTTCTTTCGGGATACTGTAATTAAACCTACAGTTCTGTTTCATGTTATATTGCCATACGCTATAACATATTTCATTGTAATAATCCCTGTTAAGACAGGCATTTCTAAGTACTGTTATAAAGCTCTATTCTTCTAAAATATCCTCCTCAGCATTTTTACTATGGGATCGCTGCTTCTAGGTGTTTTTATCTCCTACAAAGAGTGATAATGAAGGGGAGAAAAAAGAAGAAAGTAATTTTTCTTTTGGGCATCAGACAGTATTATTCATAAAGGTGTTCCTGGTTCTTTACTGTTACCTATATCTTTAGACTTGTATCTTTGTACAGTGAGATTGTCAGAAGCACTTCTAATTAGTCAAAACTAATTTCAGCGATCACATTGAGAATTACTGTTGTCTCAGTTACTAGCTAGGCCAGTATTTTGGAGGTTTGAAATCTTACCCTGTATTTGCAATCGGAATATTTCTGTAAGTTATTTTCTAGGTGTTGCTTAGATTGTGTGGCCTTTACTTTGATACTGAAATTCATTTTAGTTTTACAAAGGCACTTATATTTCTCTTGAGAAATCAAATGCTTTTGGCTTTTTGTCTAAGTTGATCTAATTTGGGGGGGTATTTCATTGCCATTCTCATATCCTTGGTGTCTTTCTCAGATATTTCCCCAGCCCATTAGAGCGGCATAGGAGATTTCATCGTTTCATGAAAAGTTTTTATAGGAGAAAGGAAGCCTGCTGAGCAGAATGTATCCATGGTAGTACTAAAATGTCTGAAACAGGTGGCAGGATTTTTTTTTTCTTACCTACAAATTAATAGGAACATTTTGTTTGTAATTTTATGTATGGCCTTTTGTTCTAATGAACTGTGCAGGCCAGTTCTGGGGGCAGCATGAATTCCCTGAAATTATTTTTGTAAAATTAGTTAAGCTGACCAGAGAAATTTGAAAGAAGTGCCATTTCTTTTTACCCTATGGCTTGTGAATATGGCAGTAATAGAGCAAAGAGAAGGGTCTGTTAACCAATTTATCCTTAAATGTCATCCCATGAGCAGGTCATGGAGGATTTTTCTTGAAGATCAAAGTTGAGCTTTTGCTTTTCAACTGTATCAGTTTGAGCTGCATATTAATCACCAAACCTGAGAAACAGGGGCTACAATAAGTTAATTACAATTTTTCTTGGCAGCAAATGTTATTGAGTACGGAAAGGTACATTTATTATACAGTTTCCTGGACTCAAGTTTCCTCAAGTATTTTTTGAACCTGCTATTGTTGCCATGTGTGTATTTTTCCCAGTTCTTGATGTAAATCAAAACCCACTGCTACAGAATGTGACATTATCTCGTAACAGAATACTCTCTACTGAAGCGGATTTTTGCATATTTGGGATATGCGGCTTGCTTTCTGAATATGGTGACTAAGTCATTTGTTTTCAGAGAACTTCACTGTAATTGCAATCTGCACGTTTGTAGTGTTCTATCTTCAGACTCTTCCTATTCTATTATTTGAAACAGTTAACAAAAAGTTAGCTACTTTTAGTGCTTCCTTCCAGATGCTAGTGTTCAGTAAGGACAAACTTATGAACACTTGGAACTGAAGAGTTAAGGGTTTTCAGACATAAACTTACAAAACACGTGAAGCATAGAATTATGATATGTAAAGCACATCAGTTTTGATTGCCGCTGTTGTCTTTTTCTTTCCCCAAATTGCAGAGAGCTGGCAGGAGCCACAGGAGATCACATTCCAGCTGCTGCCATTTCAGTGGATCACTTGGTGGCATGGGAAGTGTGGATCAAGGAGCACAGAGAGGGAGGAAACTGGGGAAGGAGGGACACCAGTGGTGAAGGGATCTCAGCCTCAGGTCCTACTTGTCTTGTGATCAAAAAAAAAAAAAAAAAAAAAAAGGAAATATATACTTTGAGATTACCACAAGGCCTCGTTTCAGTGCTGAGTGATCTTTGGAGTGTTTTTGGGCCGTGGCTGTTGGCAGTATGGGAGTACAATGTGAGAGGAGTTACTAGGCGATTAAATAGCTAACGTCTTCAGTTAGCTAGAGTGTCTAGTTAGTAATGCATATAATGTATGCTATACATTACAACAGAGGTCATTAGTGTTGTACTTTTAAGAGCAAAAGTGAGATAGGTAATGTAAATTGCTGTCACCCAGAAAATCAATAGAGGAGGCAGTAGCAGAATCCAAGTCTCCTGTTTCATAGTCCACAGCTTCCTGCACTGAACCCTGTTTGGTCTGTCTAATCCTATCTGATAAGCTTGGCTTGGTTGAAAATGCATATTCCAGCATATATGGCTAGGAAGGAGAGCATTTATGAACCTCTGAGAAGCAGTTTTCACAATCTAAATCTTCCCAGTTATTTTCTCTTCACTCAGACACCATTTTTCCAGGCAACTAGCATCTCACGTGTTATGCTTCCTCCTTTCCCTGCTCATTCTCTTAGGTCCTGCTCCAGCCTAACGCCAGAATCTGACCATCCCCATCCAGCTTTTTGTCTGTAAACTTCTCCACCCCACAGCAGGACTAAGTACCACCTCTGTTTTCATTGCTTTCCACGTCCCTATTTTCTGCCAATAATCAATGGCCTTTTGAGCTTAAGGTCTGCTTTAAACGAGTTTTACTATCTTCTTTATTATCTGTCATAGGAAGATGCTATTTCCACAAAATAAATTGTGGTTGATTTTTACAGCATGACTACTGGGTTTCTGGGGGTTTCCTTTTCCCAGGTTGTTGTCAAGGATGTGATTCATTCTATTGCTGATTACATTTAAGGCATGTTGGGCAGTCACAGTATGTCCTACTGTTCCTCCTATTACTACAGGAGCTACTCTGCTCGTGTGAATGTTAGCAGAAGCCCTCTGATTGCTTTCTGCACTTGTACATTGGACCTGCATGGAAAGTGTATAAAAAGTGTGTTCCCACCTGTGGAACTTTGTGTTGAATAATCTTTTCCTATATATAACAGATCCCCCTTCAGAAATACTGAGAATTTTTTTCCTAAGAGCTTTTCTGGAAGAAAACTTGGAAGAAACACAGAGTGGTAGTTAGAGGTGGCCTGTGGGGCACCTTACATCCAAGGAGTTGTATACTCCTTGTACATGTAGAGAAGTGTTCTTTATCAATTGAGGAGAAAAATATTATATTCTTGTACGCGTAGTCCTTTTCTGTACCAAAAAAAGAGTATAGCTGCTCCCTGCTGGGTTTCATTGTACATCAGTGACTTCTCTGGCTATCTTTGAGTTGTTCACTGGCTACAGCTAAACTGCAGGGCCCACCTCTGCACTCTAGTCAAATAAAAGCTGGAGTCAGGGCAAGACCTGGATATTCAACATGCCACATCCCACCCTGATTTTCACTGCAAGAAGCCCCGAGCCTTTGGAGGGGGAGGAACTTGGGTACTCCAGCAGGCCTTTGATCTGGAGGGTGAGAGTCAAACCTCTGGTGTAGGCTGCAAGGCACACCTTCCCTGCGTGTTTGTTTGTTTGTATATGTGGTGGTGGTGGAGTTGGGAGGTTGGTGCAGTCATTGAAATGTCTGCCTGATTCTGGAAAATACCCGCAAATGCTTCTTTAAAGGCAATCATAAACCATGTTGTGGAGTAACAGTGTTTTGAAACCCTTCCATTTCAGTGGGTTTTTAAACCACTCCAGCCTTTCATTACTTCGGCAATTTGTGTAGCCAGTGTGTTAATGGAAAAAGTCTGGAATATTTTATGTATAGCTTGGAGAACATACATGTGTGTCAACAAAGAGTACCATAGGATTTGTGTCGCAGATCTCATGTGTGGTATTTGATATGTATATGCAGTATGTGTCAAACTTCCTACAGAGAAAGCCAAATTAAATTTTGGCAGGAATTGAAACTTGAGTATATGAAAATGTAGTTTCTCTTTTTTGTTGGATGTTAAAGCTAAGTTCTTGGAGCTGGTTTCTGGTCAGGGGCCGCTGATAGTATATGAGGGGGAAACTTAAGCCATTTAACAGTTTAAGTGAACAAGACTCCGTTAGTACCGAAGTTGGATACACCGTACCACTGTGGAAAAACCTGTACAAATAGAGCGAAACAATTCTGCTTGCAGATATTTGCTGTTGAAGCCAATAAAAGGGCTGTGCTCTTCTGTGTGGTTTAGTGATGTCAAGCTCTGCTTGCTGGAGGCAGCTGTGCTACTGCAATGCTTTTCTGACCTTAAATAGCCTATATGCTGGGTAATGCAAGCATACAAATATAAATACAGGGCACGTAAGGACATAAGGAGGCCAGAAAAGCCATCTAGGCCCCTTCCCTTCTCTGAATTAGTCAGTGTCTTCCTCGGTATTATTCTCTTCTGGGATTTGTCCAAGATATTTACAAAACCGTTTAAACTAATTGTTCCCTTGTGTTGCCTCAGTACTGTTTATTCCATATGTTAAGTACTGCGTGCAAAGCAATTCGGCTTTTTAGTGGGGCTGCTGTTCTCTTTCCTTTCCTTGCTTTGTTTTTGCATTTGATAATAACCCAAACAGCTGCGCAACATTTGTCTGTCTTGGAAGGTTGCTTACCTCGGTAGCAACCCACTGCTCTTCATCCTTTCTAGAGAAAGTAGCGCTCGCTGTGATATTTTGTGGAGGTAATTCCTTTAGGCCGTGTTTTTGGTTGGCTTCCCAGATATTTTTTGTTTTTCTTGTGCTCCATAGTGGTTAAATGGCATGTACATGTAATTACATAGCGATCCTCTTAATTTGTTCCACTGCTCAAAGATTGTCTGTACTCCTCGTGGAGTTGTAATGAAGATTTTAACTTGATTCCTACCACCTCCAATCCTTTTGTTTTCAGTTTATGCTCTGTTTTCATCCACATACCTACTATTGAAGTTTCTCTTGCTGTTGTTTTTTTCGTCTTTAAGTTCTGTCTCCATATTCTGGTTTCTGTTCTGGCCGTTTGTTTTTAACTCTACGCAGATCTCTGAAAATGTTTTTTTTATTATTATTATTATTATTTTTAAGAAGTAAGCCTCTGTAGTTTTGCACGTCAGGTAGCAGTTTTTCCTGCTGTTGACAGAGAAACTGCAAGGAGAGTTGAGTGATGAACGTACCTCAGGACAAAGGAAGCCTTATCTAAAGTTTAGGCACTCTTTGATCAATGAGAACCTAACAGCCCTTTTAATGGTCTGATATGCAGAATCAGAGCATGGTCACAACAGTAACATTGCGTTGTCTCAGACTGCAGTGCCTTTGTTCTCTATTTGTTTGAAAGCAGTAACATTATTTTATAACGCTTTAAAATGTTTATTTTACTTTTTTTTTTGAACGTTATTTCTCTTTAAAATGAACTCTGAATCATCGAGCCCAGCTTCCTGCTTGGCATGGGACTGTTGCCAGCAGTAGGTCAGGTTTTGAATAGCCGGGCCCTTGTCTAGCTGAGTCCTGAGCGCTTCCCACAGAGGAGATCCCACAGCCTCGCTGAGGAGCCATTCTCTGCTGTGCCTGCCCTGCGCAGGGGAGACGTTCCTCTGGAAGCCTGGTGTCACCATCCCAAGGTTTCAGCTGGCCCAGTCCTTAACACTGTACAGGTCCCTTTGAATTGAAGCTGGCTGGGTCTGTCATCACAGTGCCATATGATGTCATAACACTGCCATTTACCGCGATATTGGCATGCGGCGACCTTTCTTCCCTTCACCCGTGAGCTGCCGTTCATCCATTCCAACTCCAGATCAACAGCTCAAGCTCTTTTAACACTATTTGCTTTTCCCATAACTTTTGGCTTCTTAAGTTAGCCTCATCATGCTTCTCCAGACACATAGTTGTGTTTAAGGATATCTTGCTGACCAGGATTTACTCTGGCTGGAGGTCATGATGAGCTGGTATAAAGTTAAATTAAGTTCCCATCTCACTGCTGACACAATGAAGAGTGGTGGCATGAAGAATTGGCTGCGCTCTGGCAGGTGTCACCAATGCATGGTCCTCTGAGACCAGCTGCTGCTTGACATCGTTTAGAGTGGTGTATGGGGCCAAAAATCAAATAATTTGGGTCAATATTGTGGGTATTGTTATGCCTTGCCACAGCGAGGCATGCGATACAGGGTAATCTGTTTTACTTCATCTTTTTTTAACATTGTATACTGAAGGCTTATAATCTCTTCTCAGTACACAAATACTAATTTGTATTTTCATTTCTAAAATTTCATATACTATAGTAAAAATGAAAAAAATACGACCACCAGTCACGAGCAGTGTGATTGTGGCAGTGTAATTCACATTGCTGAGTATTTTGTGTACAATAGAGCAGACTTGAAATGGTAGAAAAAAGGGTAGAATTACCCTGGGTTTGTTTGTTATACTAATGCTTTGAAAGTCTAACGTTCTATTTTTGTTCATCTCCCAACCTGTTCAGCATATTTTATTTAATAGTTTAATGGTAGCGTCTAGATGCAACCACCCATGTTACATCAGACTGTGTGCAACTGGAATGTTGTTTACTTTTCACCAAGGCAACGCCCTGTTTTTTGTTAATTAATATCTAGCAAGGTCCTCCAGCTGACTCCCTTTAAAGTCAAGAATGTAGGGGTGTTCAGAATTTATAGGCACACTGTGCTAAGGCCTTATAGCAACAGTGTGTTTTATGCAAGTCGCCCATTAAAGGAGATGCTTTGAGGGGTTAGTTGGTGTGTTGTTTTTTTTTCCATTTTGATACGTGTTTTCTTATATTCTTCTTCAGCTACGTTTTACAAGTTATGTTTGTACTGAATGTGCATAGTCATTTAATAGTGGGTGCCATGAAATGATTTTCTTGATCACCAGAATGAACTTGAGAAGACTTGTGGGAAAGTCTTCTACAGCAGTAACCTGTTAATGTTCTTTCGGGAGTAAATGAGAACTTGCATGTTTAAAGTGGTCAGATCAGCAGCTGTGGCTAGTGAGTGATTAAACTACAAATATTTTTTCTTATTTTTGACGAGACATCCCTCAAATGTCTTAATTACAGCTGTACCGCCAGGGTTTTTTTGTTAGGTCTTTACATGTTTTGTCCAAGCTCAACTTGAAATGACTCAAGTAATACAATATACACAATTTTCTTAGCGCTGTTCCACTGATAAAAATGGTTTGCACTCTTTTATTGTCTCTTGATCTGAATATCTATATAATTTTTTCACAAATTTTAATGTTTTTTGTTCTGATACCTATCTGAGACCACTTATTACCAAATACTCATGTGAATGTATTCATATGAATGTATTAATGTGTGAATATATTCATATATTTCAGAAATATTGCATTACTGGGAAACTAGAACCAAATAGAGACTCCCTTTGATAATCTTAGTCTGTGCCAGATAAATGTACGTAGGCTTAGAAATGTGGACTCTTTCTTTTCATGATCAAACCTAAGATGTCTTCCTGCTTATTGATCCTCCTTAATCAGTGCCCTGCATTAGCTATTTAGGCTGTCTTGCGGCTATGCTCATTTATGTGCAGTGACATGTGATACAGGTTCCTCTAGCATCTCCACTGTTGTCATTCAAGCAGTGTGCTCTAAAGAGAATGAAATAAAATATTCAGTACATGCAGAAGTACATTTCTTTCCACCATTAAAAATATATTCATGATAGTTGGTATATTTTGAGGCCTTGACCCCTGCCAGAATATCTCGGTAACATAAAGATAAATAGATATTGCAATTGGCAAACTGATTATAATTGTACGTTAAGGCAAGCAGAAGAGTCTTTAAACTTAATTCAATCTTTAAAAACCTGTAAAAATACTGGATTCTATTTTAAGAACCAATCGTAGGTAAATAGCGTTCCATCCAAACCATGTCAATTACTGGTGATTATGTTTGTTTTTTGTAGATTTTTTAAAGTTCCTTTGTTGTAGGAGGACATCTTGGCAAAGCTTCACATGTGGTTAGCTGATTGCTGAGCCACAAGTAAATAATACTGTACAGTTAAGCATTTCTTCCTGCATCACCAATTTCTGTTCTCTTGGGCAACAGGAGTTCAAATCTGGGCAAAGATGACAGGCATAAACCTGTCTGATTAGATTAATAACATAGAAACTGTTGCTAGCCTCCAAAGGAATATTTTAAAGTTGGTCTTGTGGTAAGTTTCTCAACACAGATTTTGATTTTATTAGACCAGCAAATAGATAGGTGAATAACTTTTGAATCCTAAAGGACAAAAGGAGAATCTGTTTCCCATTTTCAGGCTTAGCAGAAAGGAAATCTGCTAAAGGAGGTCAGAACGGGTATCTGGAAACCTGATAGGCAGTAATGATTCAGAGGTGGCTTCCAATATGCTGAGTTTGGGGGAGTTCTTTTTAAACACTATCATTTTTGCTTGTGTGTCATTTCCAGTCCCTTAACTGTTTTTTTGTTGTTGTTGCTTTTTTTGAAGTAAGACTTAATTAGGTTGAGGAAGCATACATTTTCCTATTACTGTGCTCATACCTGTGTGAGAATAGAACTGAGAAGTTGATAAAGGTTTTTTGATAAATTTCTTTAATCTTAAAATTGATGTGTATATGGAAAGTTACAAGTTTGTTGTGTGTTGCTAGGAGAAATGACCTCAAATTGTCCCTTTGTCATAACTTTGCAAAAAGCTTAAGTAGCATCTTTACGGTAGTAGCATCTGTATTTTGGGTTGTACCATTAAATTGAACACATGGGAAAATCTGTAACCTAAATTTACTTTTCTGTGCCTTTGGAGTTGTGTTGAAATGACAATAATAGCTAACAGTTGAGAGGGCAAAGTTACATTCCAGGAGCTCATAGGGAGCAAATACCGAACATTTGGGAAAGGCAATTTGGAAAAAATTAAGATGATGTTCAAAGATTTTGTTTATTTGCACTTCTTACATCTACAAAAATGGCATGAATTTGTCTTCAGTTCTCTTCCGAGTGCTGAAGTAGACCTTTGTAGGTTCAATTGATAAATTTTCTCATGCAACTTGAGACCTAAATCCTCAGGAAAGAAAAAAGACATCTTTTGGAAATGAATTTGGTCCTTTGGGATTACTCGTGTGTGTGGAAAGCTTGATATTGTACTTGCTAAACAGATTTTGACCTCTATTAGGATACCAGCCCCCCAGACTGATTCTTGAAATGTCACAAATGTAGCTGTTTCACATGCTGGTTTATGTTGAAGGTATAAAGGTATCCAAAAGAGTTGTTAAAGTATAGTACTTACTTGAATTACCTGTTGGAGGAGAAACATCTGTTGCATTAGGTAGATCTTGGTAACTTATGAAAGAAAAGAAAAAAAAGAGCAATACAAAGTTATTTTGTCTTTTTACAAATTTCAAAGGGGAGTTAAAAATGAAGAAAAATTTAAATTTTATGAGCATATTTTTAATATTCAGATCCTCTCATAATTTCTCCAGTGTCTCCAGCAACCTTTTCTTTCCCTCCTTGTCCTTCCTCTGTTTTCCACCCTTTCACACTCTGAATTCTCATACTTGCTATTCTGAAGGTGCTCTTGTCCATCTGTCTTCTGTCACTTTGTTCAAGTAGCATACTTCTCTCCTTTTGCCAGACTTTTTCCAGAAGTCTCTTCCTGATTCTTTCATTTAATAATTTTTTTAAGAGAGTTCTTTTTTCAACCTAGAACCTTTGCTCTTTTATTCCCCCTCTCCTCCTTCCTTTGGAGTTGTCTGTCTTTCATCCCTCTGTTTTAACAGAGATTTACATGGGCGGAAAGATGAAAATGCCTGGTCCTGAAGATCAGTCAATAAAATTGATCTATTCTGAGGATTCCCTGATAGACAGATGATGCAGTACTAGATTTTGAAGGCAAAGTAAGGAATTTTAAACAAAATATTTTTTTAACTTTGGGATCTTGAAACATCTACTCTGACTTTTGTTCTTGATAAATAATTGTTTGCTGTCAGCCATTCTCCAGGCTTGGCTTGCTTTCACATTTTCTGCATTTTATTTCTTCTTGCAAAGTTAGAAAAATCATACCGTATATTGGACATAAATTCTAACCTTGCTCAGCATTTGGCTAGATGAGCTACAATTAGTTATTTTTAGTCTTGACCAAGTTCGTCTGCATAAATGTTCTTCAGGTTGACACTAATTAGACGCTGAATAAGTACATGGTTCCTTGAAGGGAAGATAGCTTTTCCAAGCATTGACCACTGCTTTGGATAAGTCTCCTTCCAAAGTAGCTCTCCAAAGAAAAGGAAATTTGGAACAGGTGTTCCATAAACCAAAGGAGAGAAAGTTTGACATGTGAAGACCTGGGTGACCTTTTTCTTTTTTTTCCATCACTAATACATTGAATTTGAAGTCAGTAAATAGGTACTAAATCTGTGCATTTCACATTTTTTTATGTTTTATCAAGTTGAAAGATAAAAATTAGACGTCCCCCCAAACAAGTTTATCTTTATTGCTCTGAAAATATTTAAGATATCCGTGATTCTTGAATCTTATGGATATACTCTAAATCGGTTGTTAACAGTTACATGTCACTGGTTTAGCAGACATTAATATAATGTTATGAGTTAGTTACAAGGAATAATCTAGATATTAATATGCAGTACTTGAAAAGTTTGATGTGCATAACCGTGACCTTCAGTCTCTTCAGTAATAACTATTGCAATCACTGATCACTAACAAAAAGCTACTCTGTCAGGTCAGTCAGAATGGCAATGCAAATCATTCATCACTTCCTTTATGCCTGAGAAGTGTGTCTGTGCTTGTGTATCTCAGGTGCCTCAAACAGGCTAACCAATTTTTAGGAAGCCTGCTTCTCAGAAAAGAAAGAAATAGTCCCATTCTTCTTTGCTACTTTCTGCTTGTGTTTCTTGAACCGTTCAGCATTGGATTTTATGGTAATTGCAAATGTAAGGTGTCATGGATGGTGAATCCTCTTGCTTCTGACCTAAGCAACTCTAGAATATTACCAACATTCAGGTGTTGTCTTTATTGTAAACTTATAATGCCTTTTTTTTATGTTGGTATTTTGTATGGGGTTGTTTGTGCTTAAATATGCAGCCTGTATTCTTCCACGGCAGGAAATTTCTGGTGACTTGCTGTTGGAGCTTTTGCTGTCTATTACAAGACAATACCAGTTCCCTAACCTTTTACAGTGTTCAAGATGGTAGAAAGTTAGTAAGATAAGGAAGGCTGGGAAACTGACAGATGATTGTTTTTATCCAATTTTAACGTAGCAAATATTCTGAATGGCAAATGGGAAGTGAGTTCGTAGTCTTTAATTTCTAGTGTCCAGTTCTTCTGTCTGTTAGTCTCTTCCATGCTGTAATTCTGACAAGTCTTGTTTGAACACCCTGTGAAATAGCCAAGGAATGACTTTGTCTTTAGCTACTGAATTTACCTCCCATGCTTGGAGAGGATTCCTTTGAGTTTTTATCCTAAGTTTGGATGGCTCATATTGGACATGTTATTGTTACTGCTTGCCGTATCAAAAATTGTCCCATAGGATTGTAGATCTCAATATTGAAGGGTGCTAAGTTAAACTTCACAAAAATAAGTCTTCCTAGTTGTACTCTAATATTTTTACTTCAAGGTCCTGAGTTGGTACTCAAGACATTTTTATTAATAGGTTTGCTTTGTAACTCTCCCAAAGAACAAACAAAAGGGAAGACTGATACCTCAAGTGAAAGGCTTGTATTTGTCTCCCCACACCTCCCAGAAATGTTAAGCAGAGCTAGCTGTATCTCCAGTCACCCACAGCTCTGCTACATACTGCCGTGGTTTGAAAGCAAACTGTGTGTAAATAGAATCAAGCAGCAGCACTGGCTAATTACAAAATGTATTCATGTAAAAGGCTTCAGCAGCGGTGTTTGTAATTGGTCTTCTCCTCACAACTCTGGCATCGCCTGTAGGTTGTCATTCAGTACTGTACAAGTGTATCCCTAGATAGCCACTGTCTTTCGGGGGTATCATCAGCTTGCCCTCCCCTCCCCTGCTCTGAGAGCCAGCTGTACCTGTGCAGAGCGATACCGTTATGCAGTGAGCAAGTGGCAGCGCCAGCTTGGGGAGCAGCTTCAAACCATCTGTAGGGTTGCATGGGATCTGGCTCTTGGAGTCTTTGGGCCGAGTGCGTCCTTATTTGACTCCACCTACTTTGAGAAGCTTTGACGTACTCTGTTTCCCAAAGTAAATAGTGTTTTGGGTTTGGTTGTTTTGTTTGTACTGTTTCATCCCTACAAAGGAATGAATAGAGCCATTTTGTAACCTTGATTCTCAGTTTACTTCCTTCACTCTCCTTAAACATCTCTCTCCCTCATCACGGTAAATGGTTGGTGTTTCAAATTCTCTTTCAAACATGCACATGCCACCCAAATCACGATGGTATGTGAAATGTAATGTTAAGCAACTGTTGATATTGTTAGAGGGATTGTATTTTAAGCTGGGGTGGGGAAGCTAGCACAGTACATTTTGCAGAGCTGTGCATTTTTTAAAACATCATCATGATCCCTGGCATATCACTTGTACTTGCAGAAGAGGGCAGGGTCCTACACCTTCAGACTGGGTGCTTTTTCAGGTGTTCCACCCAGCCTGCGTTCATGTCAGACAAGTCAGGTCATTGTTTCACAGCTATTGAGGTATTCAAGGGAGGAGCTTTATTTATTTCACTATTCCATTATTTTTACCAAATCTAAGGCAATAACGTCTTTGAAGATACAATACCTGTCAATTCACTGATCACAAAATTAGTTACTTTACAACTTTCTCTGGGGGAGCAGAACAGAGGACTGTTCTAAAGTTTTGTGTTTTTTTCTCCAATTAATTCAGTTTACACTTCCATTGCATTTTTAAGGAAACCTCAGTTAAATTAATATCTATTTTAATCATATAATAATCATACTGTGATGATCCTTTTATTTTTTTGTTTATATAGATATGTTTATGAATAAAATTTATCAGTGTAAATTACCTTGCCATAACATCTAAATATTAATATGGTGCCCAGATAGAAGATCACATGCTGAATTCTCAACCCAGTGAGTTGCAAGTGAAGATAATAGCAAACTTTATAAAAATAGGACTATTATATACAATATTTTGTCATAATCATTTTCTGGCCCTCAACCATTTGTAGCTCTGGGACTTTGATTTTTATTCAGTAATCCTGAATGAATTTTTCTTCCATGTACTCATCCACTCCACCCTTTGAACATACTGCAACAGGGAATTCCACAGCCCCACTACCTCTTGCGTGAAGACCTTAGAATCATAGAGTCATTTAAGCTGGACAGTTAAGATCAAGTCCAACCATTAACCTAGCACTGCCAAATCTACCCCTAAACCATGTACCTAAGTACCACATCTGTATCAACCACTGTCCTGGGCAGCCTGTTCCAGTGCTTCACAACCCTTTCAGTGAATAAATTTTTCCTAACACCCACCTGAACCTCCCCTGGTGCATCTTAAGACCATGTCCTCTTGTCCTTATTTGTTGCTTGGGAGAAGAGATCAACCCCTACCCTGCTACAGCTTCATTTGAGGTGTTTTTAGAGAGCGATAAGGTCTCCCCCGAGCTTCCTTTTCTCTAAGCTAAGCAACTCCAGCTCCCTCCGCCGCTCCTCGTAAGACTTGTTCTCCAGACCCCTCACCAGCTTTGTTGCTCTTCTTTGGACGCACTCCAGCACCTCGATGTCCTTCCTGCAGTGAGGGGCTGAAAAGTGAACACAGTATTCTTCCTCCTTTTGCTTTGGAACCTAGCTCCTATTACCATGATTTAATGCTGACCCCTTCCACTTGTATTGCAAGAGACGCAGCTAGTCAATGCTTACATTCTCCCCATCGCTCATAACCTTACAGTTCTCATCCTGCTCCTGTGTTTGTTTTCTGTTTTCCAGACTGAGGAGTACCACTCTAAGCTGTTCCTTACCTGAAAGCCATTTCATATCTTTGCTAATTCTTCTCTGAAACTTTTCAAGTGGTTTTATATATTTTTTGTAGAGGGGAGACTGAAACTCATAGCACCATGTAGGTGTGGACAAAACACAGCTTAATGAAGCCCATAATCCGGCTCTTCATTTTGTTTTCTCTTTCCTCATAATTCCCAACTTCTTTTTTTCTTTTGTCTTTTTATGCGGTGCTGAGGTGACATTTTAATTGAATTGTCAGTCATAATCCCAAGATCAGCTGAATGTTCAGCTTGGAGTCCGTCATTTTACGTTCCCAGTTAGGATTCTTCTGTGTTAAATCTAGTATTTCTTGCTATCATTTGGTCATTCTGCTTCAGTCTTTTTATTACTCTTCATGGTTGGAAGTTGTTTTCAGTACCCTAAATAACATATTGCCTGATGGCTCACCTGTTTACCAGGTCATTTATGAATGTTTTGAACAACAGAAGTCACTGTTGAATTCTCCAGCTGGCTTAACAGCACCATCCGAGCATATTATTCTCTCAGACTTCAGAGTGACTTTCAAAGAGCTGCAGTATATGTCTGAGAGAGGTTACCCCTTACTGAGAAAATTAATACAGCTTTTATGTACAGTATGTGTCCATGTATGCTGGGTGAGGGTTTTGAAATGGGGATATTACTCACTTGCCAAAAACTTAGGGAGGCCATGGCAGGAGTGAAGCACTTCGGAGGAGAACTTTGCTGGCAGGATGCGGTGTGTGTGGTGGCAGGTCATGCAGCCAGTCCTTGATAACCACCTTCTCAGATACCAGAAGAGCACAGTATGATCCCTGTCCTGTTTTGTGTAAGCCTTCTCACCCTGGCACTCCAGTACCACCGGTAAGTAAAGTTAGTACCAAGACCTGGGTCCAAAAGGAGACGCTTTGATGGAAGTGAATGTTACAGAACTTTTCCTGTTTTTCCAGTTGTCAGCGCTGTGGTTTATGGGTCAGGCTGTGGGAGCACAGAGATCTTACCAGTCTTGTGATTTCTGTCCTTACTAAGGAGCTATTTGCCAGCTTCTGTTTTCTTTATGCACTGGCTTGTATTGGCATGTTTTGGCCTTCTCTTTCATCATATATTTGGCATCTTTGTGGCCAACTCCTTTAACATGGTTTCTCTGAGTAGAAGACCTTACCTCTGCTGTGCTTGAAAACTGTAGTGGAAATCCCCATGCAGGTGTCTCTCAGGATGCTCTGTTAATGTCAAATTTCCAGCGAGTTTTTCCTTGTGGTATCCATCATCACTGCAACAGGGAACACAGTGCTGGAGATGACCAGCACTGGAATGACCAGACTTTTGAACCTCCATATGAAACTTTCAAGTAAGATTTTGGTGGTGGGGGTGGAGGGGGGTGTCTTTTTTTTTTAAAAAAAAAAAAAAAAAAAAAAAAAAAAGGAAAAAAAATAATTAAGAAACCTAAGTTGTAGAAGTACTCTCAGGAGTATTCATTACACCCATCACAGTGGAAGCAGTTTAAAGTTCAGAAAATTACAAACAACAACCCAAGTAAGTGTGAACAACAGCATTTGTGCTTTGTGCTGGAGAGTTTTTTGTCCTGTTACAGGTAACTGTCCTTGCGTAAGAGGCAATTGTTTTACAGTAGATAGGTAGCAAATTGAATGATGAGTAGCTTTTACTAGAAAATCTTGCTAGACAGAAATTTCCAAGAGCAAGATCCTTTTTTCTTCTTTTTGATCCCCTATTCAGTGTATAAGTACAGAAAAATCTGCTCGGAGTTTTCTGAAGAGCAAGGACATGTGCCAATCTTGATTTCTTTGTATGATGTTTTTTATATTGCATTGGGTCTGCATACTACATAAGGAGAGCTGGTTATTGGCAAAACAGGACCCTTCCGCAAGACACACATTTTGTATTTGTTTTTCTAAGCTCAAACTGGATGAGACGGGCAAAGTACAAAAACCTGTTCTAATTTAAGAAACGGTGTTAAAACTTCCGTATTTTCTGCTGTACACAACGGACATGGGCAAGTTCCACACCACCTTCTGGTATTTTGGCCATTCTTGTCCCTGTGTTGATTCATTTGCTTTCTTTTCCCACCCACTGAGAAAGATTAATAAACTTACTGTGAAACTACCCAAAATTCCTGAAGCTTTTTCTCTATTACAAGCTCCCAGCTCAAAAAAAAAAAAAAAAAAAAAAGCAGAGGTGGCTGATGGACACTTTTAAATTTTACGGTGTGGGTCCTGCCCAAGAAGTGATGAATAAATACACAATGTTTCCCAAACTGTACTAAAAGACTAATAGATTCCTGCTTTGAATCTTTGGAAAAACAAGGTCATATCTCTAAACTTAGACTAAAAAAAGTTTGTCAGATATTTTCAGCGCTATTAAGCAACTCCTGCTTTCCAGTAAAGCTGGAAGCAGGGAGAACTCAGAACCTTTGAAATTTGCTGCAGTTGGAAATTGCCTCATCTTTTCCATTATAAACGTTTTTCTTTTGTTTCTTTTATTTAGAAATTTTTCTGAGGTTTTCCATATGTGATAACTGCTTAAGACGAGTACTGGTTTTGACATATTTGTCTGACTGGTGGAAATTTCCCTTCATCAATGTGTTTTTTCTGTGCCTGCATAGAGTTGTGCTCTCCTCTGGCATCTCAGGTTTAATGAACTTGTTTTGAAATGTTTCTTTGAGTATGCACCTGTGTACTCTCATGGTAAAGAAAGTAGATTATTAGTATTATATTAGTAGTCCCGAGGCTGTGGTTAAGAAGGCATTTGTTGAAGCTCTCGCAACAGTGGCTTTGACAAATGATTTACCTAATGGGATGAAGTTATTTATGTTTATTATTATTATTACTCAGGAAGCATCTGATGAAAAACTTTGTCTATCTGAATTGCTTGTGCAATGTGAGTTTAACCAGTTGTTGGGTTTTGTTTATTTGTTGTTTTTTTTTAAGTTTTCAGGTTGCTTAGGGTTGACGGTTGGGGTTTTGGGGGGAGTCTGTGTAGTTTTCTGCCCAGACTGAGGGTGAGAACTTGGCTCCAGTCCAGTTGGCAAGGAATACCAAGGATGTCTATGGAGTTGTAATTCCTCCCTAGATACTTGATGTGGTGGGAAGCCATGGTAGTTTTTTAATCTGATTTTCTAGGAAAATTAGTTCTCTTTCCTGTAAAATTAGTATGATCCATGTTGTCTCTGCACACAGGTAGGTTTCTGTTACTTCTGCCCTACAATCTTCTCTTGAGCCTGTTGGCTAATTTCAGAAGAATGTAGTAGGAGGATAGAAGGCTTGAAAATACCAAGTTCCTGTAATTTCTGAAATATAACCAGTTAGAAGAGGCAGATTCTGTTACTGCCACCTAAAGGAAAGGCTGAAGCTCCTGTATAACTATTTTATGAATAGAGAATCAACATAGTTGAAATAAATCATGAATATTCTAATCCCAGGAAGTGCTTCAGTCAGAATTCATGCCTTGTTAAACATCAGAAAAAACCTCTCTTCAGTCAAGATTTGTGTCCTGAATGTATACTCTGATGTCTTACAAGGCATGAACACTGTTTGAAGCTTTTCCTTTGGCAAAGACATTTAGAACATCTTTCCTGTGTGGTTTTTCTGATGTTTAATAAGGAGTGAACTCATGCTGTGTGTTAACACAGCTCAGTTAAAAAATCAGTCCCATGCAGTACAGAAGTCCATTGGAAACCAAACTTTGTTAGTTGTGTTATCCATGAACAACTTTGTTATTTATGCTGCTTATGTTATTTATGTTATTATATAGGTAAACATTGACAGGTAGGTATTCAGGAATAAATGAAATACAGGGACTACATCCTTGGAATATTATAGCTGTTATTTAGACACATAAAAGTCATGCATTTTAAGGCAATAATTAATCAAGCTTTCATAAGTTATTTCCATATGTTGTTATGACATTAATATTCATAACACTGTTATACTACATGTGCAGAAGAGGATGAATTTAATACTGATGTGGGAGATAAAGCTTTGAACTTCCTAATTCTTCTGACTTTTTGGAAACAACATATTTGACTTACTGTTATGTACTTCGTATATGAATATGTGTATGAGGTTCATATGGATGCAGATGATTATGTTGGTGAAGGTGATATCCCTTGCTTTCATTGAATTCAAATAGACATTCAGATAAGGACTTATGCATTCAAAGTTATAAAAACTGGAAATCTGTATGTAGTGCAAGCTATCAAATATACACATGCCAAGTGGCCAAGTTTGAACTTCTATATTTAAAGAAAAAGAACAAAATAAGAGCAATTCTTGGATTTGCTGTCCTTCCTGAGGACAGCTGCTTTTTTTTTTTTTTCCCCTTGCAAGGAAACAGTATATTACATACAGTGGTTCCCAATCTTGCTGTTCTAAGCAAATTTTTATTTTAGATGGATAAGAATCTGCCTGAGTAGAAGAAGATCAAACAACTGATCTTTTTTTGTTTGTTTAGTCCTATGGCTGATTCTTAGTATGAAGTAAAATTGGTCACGTATAATTGCCTGGGACTGTATCTTCACTGTGAGCTTAGTGAGAGATGGAATATCTGAAAGTGGGAGACAGTTGAGATCATGCTCCAGAATGAGTGTAACCTCTGCAGTTTTTAGGGAAATTGAAAACCCACCAGCAGCCAAAGAAACACTAAGTATAGCAGCAGTTATGAAATGCAAAGCCTACGGGCATTTGGAAAAAGAAGCCAAATGAACAGAGGCTGTGTACAGGAAGGTTTAGATTTAATTTTGGAACTGTATTTTGTTGTTCTTGTAGGGTCAGTTTGTTATGTTCCTTTTTACTCCAACTTTGCAGCAGACCTAAAATCTTCATGAGCTAAGACATTCATTATAATTCACTTAAAAACATCCAATGATGGCCTGTATGTTGAAGACAGGAAGCAGGATAAAAAGCAAAGAGCCTATGGTTTCTGAGAACTTCGGTGTTCACAACAAAATAGTAACCTCAGCATGCAGAAGCCCCAAATCAGCTATTCCTGCCCCAGACTTAGCAGACAAACTAGAATTCTAAAATACTATTTATAGGTTTAAATAGTACTGAAGGTTTCATTTTTGACATTCTTTAGTCAACTCAAAAATAACTTGAGTGACAAATCTTCATAGTAAAAAAAAAAAAAAAAATCCTTGCAAAATTGTCTGCGTTCAAAATCACAAGCCTCTATAATTACAGATAAATGGTGTACACAGTGTGCAGTGCCTTCTTTACATTTTTTAAAGTGAGAAAACAGGTAACCTGCCATGGCAACTTGAATCTAAGGGATTTTGTTGACAATGTGTTAAGAGGAAGAATTCTGTGTAAATCGAAATAACTCACTAGTAAAGCTTACCTTCAAAGATGCTGAGGACCTGCTTGTGAAATTCTGGTCATACTCAACTTCTAAAGTAGGTGTGATTTCTGCTTGTATTAATGTAAAGTATTCATTCCCTGACATAAATTGTATTGTGGATTGTGTAGGAACGGATTTGCAGCAGTCTTTGTGCTATACGTGAATTCTGTTACACATTGTTACACACTTTACAGCCTGTGGAACAAAAGAAGTTTTAGAGAGACAAGTAGCACTACTCTGATGCTTGTATTTTTAAACAGTCTTCTGATCCTCCATGTTTTTCTGTCACCCTTAGCCATCTCTTTCCTGGCTTGAAGAATAACATCAGATTCACACGAAATCATCATGAGGAAATAGCAAACATTGAATTATGAGTTGTATCATAAAGAGATGTAGCCTTCAGAGTTAAACTAAAACTATGAGGTGCTGGCAGTTGTAAGGTATTTTTTGTTCTGTTTAGCAAATGCCTTGTAGAGATCAAGGATGATGTTTTTCTAGCATGGCCTCTGCAAGTCCAAGACCTCTTTGTATATATCTTAGTCTGCAAAGACTGATAAACAATGGCTGAGGCTGTTTCTCTTCATTTACTCCAGAAACCATTGACAGAATTGGAGTAAAACAGAATTTGTGGTTTCCATTGCAGTGTATTTAGTGACTTGATATTAAAGTGGAAGACCGTAAACTTCAAGCATGCACGTGTGAAGAAGAGATGTAAAAGAGGAAAAGAAGAGGTACTAATTTTAATTAGTACACAATAAATTATAATAAATATATTATCATAACTATTTTTGTAGTTATAGTGATTTATCAAAAGACATTAACACAACTTTGAAAGAATTATTCCTGGAAGCTGAGGTTGCCAGTTATGCCATTCAGTGACAGGTATGGAGATGGTGAGCAAAATCAAACTGTTTGGTGGCATATCTTCTTTCTTACATCAAAGACTTTAAAGAAATAAAACTTTAAAAAAATTTGGAGAAATGAAAATGCAGGATATAGAAACACATGCATGTGTAACACGGAAGACTCCAACACTGTACTAATATTTATCACTGGTAGAAACAGCCAAATGCGGTTAAGAATATAAGCACTCTCAGCCAAAACTTAGAATATTTTCACTTTGGGCATAAATTCTCTTTTGTAAGATGCTGATAGGTAAAATTAGATTAAGTATTAAGGTAAACATTCTGTTGTTTAGCCATGCAAGATAATTATAACAGCTTCCTAATCTTGGGCACTTACAGGACAGTGTTCACA
Organism: Oxyura jamaicensis; assembly: GCF_011077185.1. Classification (NCBI taxonomy): domain Eukaryota; kingdom Metazoa; phylum Chordata; class Aves; order Anseriformes; family Anatidae; genus Oxyura; species Oxyura jamaicensis. The sequence continues at coordinate 28,900,932 of NC_048895.1, forward strand.
GCCACTCCACTTATGACTGAATAAATAACATGTTTAGTTGCATTTATTGTATAATGAGGAAAAAGTCGCTAAATTGTTGAAGTCATTTGAATAAAGGAAGAATTCTGTTAAAGTTCATTTAGTTCTAGTCCATTAAAAGCTAATGTTTAGGAGATCATTGCATACAACAAAGTTTTTTAAATGTATATGTATTCCTTTATAAAATAATTTGTTTATAGAAAAAAGACAACACATACAAATACTGGCAAGACATCATAGTCCCCATCAGATTGAGTGAGCTTTTATCAGGCTATAATCTAGAAGTCTCAGTATAATAACATTAACATTACATTGTTAGGTGTCAAAATGTTGGTATAAATAAAACGTGAGGATAATGGAATATGTTATATAATTTATTTTGATAAATAAATCTTTAGTAGCAAGTAGTAAATCTTTGACTTGGAAATAAGCCAGCATTGACAGAATGGATTCTTTGAAGTAGTTCTCGTCTATTGTGAGCTCTTATTTTAGTTCATAGAATGTGCCTCGTTCAGTTACTTAGTTTACATTCTTCATTTATTTTAGAGAGTATTCGCAGCAGATTTGGTTTTACAATGTCATCATTGATGCATCTAGTACAGGTATGAATAGTACTTGGTGCTTTTGATTTTTGAAAGGAAAGGAGGGAGGAAGAACTAGTAAAGAAAGAAAACAGAAATTGTGTTCCATTTTTTTTTCCAGGATGAAGGACAAGGAGAACAATGTTTCTGCTGTTTCATATTTTAATCTATTCCTTTGTTATTCCTATTGAAAAATTCTCTGACTGGTAGTTGAGGAAATATAACAATATGTTTGATTTGAACTATTCTTTTTCAGTATCTATAGGATTCTAAAGCCTTAATACATTTTCAAAAAAAACTATTCTGGAATAGCTTTATATTAGGAAGCTATTCTAGATGTAGAATAGCTAGATCTTCGTTCTTATTGAAAGACAGAACGGTAATGATTTAAAAGCTGAGAAGCTTTCTGAAAACATCATTCTTCAACCAAAAAGGCTAATTTTTCAAAGCATTCTATATTTATTTGTAAATATATCTACTTCAAGACATAGGTTAGGCCACTCCATTATCTCAGTACTTAACTTTGAAAGGCACTCGAACCCTGAAACACTTATAACATTAATCAAGCCCTTAAAAGATGTTAAGGTATAATAATGTAAAGTTGGAATTTGTGTCTTTCAGTGACTATGTAAGTATTTCCAGTTTCTAAGGAAAGAGAGTATGCATTGAAGGAAGTTTACAGGATGCAAGTGTTTACATTTGCCCCAGGCCTGATTTATGCACTATACGCATTCATAATGTATTCTAGTAACAAGGGAATATTTGTGAAAAGGATTTTCATTCCAGTCCTTGTCTTGCAATATGTACATTAATGAAGCTGCTTCGTGAACAGAAGAGTCATCAATGAAAACAAAAACCTTGATATTCACCTTTTGACAAGCGAAGTGCAGCTCTAAGCTGCAAATGATAGTTTCCAGTTTCTTGTGTGTAAATGGATCCCTGTCTTCATTTTAACACAATGAACATCTAAGTTTTTATTTTCTGGCCCCCCCCCCCCCTTTTTAAGTAGATCCACGTCTGTCTTTTTGCAGGAGCCCTTGTTCCATCTGATGTAAAGCAGAGTTTAAAACTGCAAATATTTTCTTCTGAATATTATTCCCAATTTTCTCATCTACCAAAGGCTGCCTTTGTGTTATGCGATGCATAGTCCTGCTTCCCTCTGTTTGGAAGGGGAGTATGTTAAGCTGAATATTGAATTATTTATGTTCGTAGGAACAAAACACACTTACACAAATGCCTGTGGTAAAGATTCTGAAAGGGGTTGTAAAACCCATCCAAGCAGATTCGTATCATCTTGTTAAATGAATAAGGGTTTAACATGGTTCTTATTAGTTTGTCAAACCACAGTGGCTGTGTTTACATGAAAAACTTATGTTCTCTTGCCTTGCGTCCACATGTGAACATATTTGGCTTACATAAAACCTGAGTTCACTAGGCCTCTTGGAGAATGTAGCTAGAGCACCAGACCAGACTTGTAGCATTCCACATCATTTGTGAACATAAGATAAAGCCAATTTCAAGATCTGAGCAAGAATGCCCCTTAATCATGCTGCATACACATGGAAATCAGTGTCAGAAGCCAGATGTATGAAAGAAAAACATTTTTTCCCCTCTTTCTGCTTCCCTCAGGCATTCTTATAGATGACCCAAATGCTCAACTTCATATCCAGAAGTTTTCCAGCATGTTGCTCTCATTTCGTTTCTGAGAATTTTCTGCAAGATTTCCTATCCTTTCAGTACTTTGCATTTCTTGTTCTTCATCAAAGCTAATCAAATCTGATGCTGATGATACAGCGGACATTATGCTGTTTACAGTAGATGTTTCTCCAGAAGAGATCCACAAGCCTTGTTAATATGTTTAAATTTACAGACAGTACTATTATAGTAGAGAGGCAGAAAAAAAGCATGCTTACAGAATGACTGTGTCCCTGAAAGCGTTAGGCATTAAGCAATATCTGGAAAAGATTAACAATAAGAGATAATTACTGTAATTTGACTAATAGATTAGGGAACATAAAATAAGGAACAATATAAGCAAGTGCAGTCATAAAACATAAAAAGGCTACAAATTATAGGAAATGAATGTTGTTCTTCAGAAAAAGGTGAGTGAAGCTGGTAAGAAATGCAATGGAGTAGTACACTGCTTTGAGACTTATTTTTCTGCTTCATGATAGAAACACTGCTGGCTAGATGAGCTTAGTAAAAGTACTAGAAAAACACCTGCTATATGAACAATCATAATACATAGTACATGTGCTCTGTTACTGAGTGCAGGCCCAAAGAGTGATAAACAGTAGGTATAGAGGGCATGGTGGGTTAAAATAAAAAATAAATTAACTGATACCCCTCTTAGATCAGTTATATCATCATATATTATTTTTATCATCCATTTTATGGATGATAGAAGATGCACACATTTGTGATAAATATTCTGTTCAATGGGATTGTTTGGGAGATCTCCATCACTAAAGCACAGTGGATTATAAAACGGCAGATCAGTATCTTAAACAATGACAAGCATTGTGTAACATACCACCCATGTTTCAGTGCAGAGGAATTTCCAGTGATCCTCACCATAAATAAATCCTCAATTCCTTCATTAATTTATTAAGTTCTGCTGTTCCAGAGGAGAATACTGCGCACAGTATGCCAGTGCTCTGGTCTTTTTTTTTCCTTGTTTATGCTAAAGTTTACAATTCCAGCTTCTATCTTGATGCTACATGTAAGCCATTTTTAGTTCTTTTGAGTAAGGAGTTTAAAACATTTTTCTCTTAAGGCAAAGAGTCAATGCACAGTTGTTTTTTTTTCCCCTGCTGCTTAGAAGACCCTCAATATATTCACAGTTATGGTGGTGTATATATGTCTGCAAAACAGGTAATACTTTTAAAAGTATAATTCTGGAGAGCAGGGAATTCAAAAGTAAATTTTCAGATTACAGAGGAGACATTTTCCTCTTCACGATCCATGTGAAGGAGAAATGGGCATAATGTGGCACTTTAAACAACTTCAGGTTTTGTGTTGGCGTATCAAATTGATGCAGGATTAACAGGTCTAGTAACTGGGCTAACATCCACCTTGTCGTTCAGTCAAAGTCTTGTAATGCCTTAGTGTGACAAGTCTCCAGCCTCTTTCACACTTGCTCTTCTTCCTGAGATCCATACCAAATATTTTCACAGGAGGTTAAGCTAGAGGGTCTTTCTCCTGGTGTCTTGAATCATTTCTCTAATCTTAACTTTCTGCTCTCGTAGGACTGCATAGTGTTCTCTTTCTTTTCATATCTGCCCATGTTTTTTTATCATATCTGTATCTTTTTGTTCAGTCTGTTATTTTTGCTGCTGCTTTGTTTGTCTGCTCTTTTCCCACAACTTCTTTTCTTTTTTTTTTTTTTCCTGTTATTTCCTTTTTGCATTTAATTCTCTGTTGTGAAACTCTTAATTTTCCTTCACTTCTTACTAAAACTTCTTGTAATTTTCTGCCAAGATTCCTTTAAGAAATAAGCAGAATGCTTTGGAAATACATCTTTCTCCATTGTAGATATTTAAGTCTCTGTATTGCAGCCCATGCTGTTCCTTCCCCACCATTCAGTCCCTGCTGCTTAGTTCCTTATTGCATTGTGTGGTGTGAAATGCCGGGCAAGTGAAATGTGCAAGTTCCTTGGGACAGGAACCAGGCCTTCCTGGTTAAACCGTGAGGCATTTAGCAACTTGCTCAGGTGCTCTTATAACGATTTGCCTTGAATAATGCTGTGCTGATGAAGAATTAATATAAGTAACTCATACTTCTTGGAACAAAAAACTGCTTGAGATCATAAGAAGTTTAAATTTAGTCCTTACATTATTTGTGATTAATATCTCCTTATTTGTAACCTTTCCAAAAGCAAACTGCTGGGAAATGACTAAGCATGTTAAATTTGTAATACACCTTGCATTTTTTTTTGTGTGTGGAAAAACTGAGAGGGGTGTTAAGTGTAGTAAGTTTCAGAACAAAAGTGACTTCTGTCAGATTTTTTGGGCCCTCTAAGAGACAAGTACACTCTTCTTATAGCCTCTGAAACTTCTCATATTTTATTTTTCACCTGTTTGTTCTATATTCTGAAAAATAATTCCAAGCATTAAGCATGAGGGATTTCATAATATTTTTAATCAGTCTTAAATATATTGCTTTTTTATTTGCCCCTTTGTGTTTATATTGCCAGAATGAGTGGCGCCCGAAATCTTTGTACTGGGCATTGCTTTATAGATTGCTATTGTTAACAGCAGTTAAATAAACATGTATTGTAAACCAGTGTACATATTGGAGCCTTTCTGATCATCTGTGTCGCATTCAGTTGGACTTCTCCTGTCCAACTCTCCAAAAGTTTGTGTTTCGAGGCATGGTGCAGTTCCCAGAGGGCTGTCAGATCTGCTGGACTTGGCCTGTCCAGGACTCCTGCCGTAGGCTTGACATTGATCTATGAAAGCGGGTCCTGTTACACAGAGAAGAAAATGGGATTATGACTGTTGTAGGCTTAGTATACAGCATGTGTACACAACTACAGCTGTGTGACAAGAGGGGCTGATCAGCTGGGCGATAAACGTTATCCTCGCATCAGTTTGTCTTCAGAGAAGGTGAGGGCTGAGGCCTGTGGAGAGCTCCGTCGCTGTCAGCCCAGGCTTGCTGTTGTTTAACAGACCAGTGAAAACCTTTTGGTCCTATTTACACAGAACCTATGGGTTGATTTCTGTGTATAAAAACACATTAAGTAAAGGAAATCGTTTCAGTCCTGGTTTAGGCGATACAGAGGAAATACTGGCGGTTTTAGGCTTTCTTACTATCAACAGTAGGGAAAGCTTTATGCTGCAAAGCTTTATACTGTTCTTTCCCCTCCCAGCTCTGAATCTGAATAAGGGAAGGGAAGAAACATATTCTAATTTAATTATAGGGTTAACTATCTATTAATCTCATGCTTTGTGTGTTTCTTTTTTTCCTCAGGAGTAGTAAAATCCTGAGGACAGAGCTCCTATCCCCTCAAGTCTTTTTAGTTCTGCATCACCTGAGCTATGGTTTGTGTGAAAACCTATTAAAGTTTACTAGAACCCAAACTCTCTCTATATAGTTAATGTAATTTTTTTGTTGGTATACTCACCTTGTCTAAAATGGGAAGTATATTCGTGAAAATTGCTTTTTGACAATTTTACCTACATCGGAATACCAAAGTTGGAATAACCCAAACAAAGCAGTATTCATCATCACTTAGAGATGACTTCATCCCACAGCTTTCTACTATTCAATGAAGATTATGAAACTTGAGTAATTCAGTGTAAGCATCCGATTGTTATAGGTGGGCAAGCAAAGTGGTTTGCAATGACGTGCTAGAACATACAAAGTCAGCAGAAGAGGTGCAAACAGAGCTCAAAAAGCCCGAGTTGCATTTTTCTGTACAGTCTGTAAAGCTAAAATACATTTTGTTTTTAGTATGCACTTTTTTTACAGTGATTGTTCCATATTTTTTTCCATTTGCCAGTCAGGAGGAACTCAGAAGTATTTACTCTGAACCTTTAGTAGGTCAAGGAAAGAAAGATGTTATTTATTCTTTTGGCTCTACTTGGCCAGACTTTTAGTTAGTGTTTGACCAGGATTCTCTCTCCAAATAAATAGATTTTGTGTCGTTTTCCCTCTAGGTCACCTTGTGATTGTGTTTTTTCTTTACTCTCAATAACATCAGTACATCATATTATATCGGTTAGCTGGAAACATACATTTCCATTTTACCTAAGTTGAAGTAGAAATAGTTAATAGTTAATTTAAAAGTGTACTGTATTCGTGTAAAAAGAGAAGCATGTTGGGTCTCTAAGTTGTTCCTGTAAAAGTAAGGTAGGAATTTCTGGGGGGGATACACTTTACCTTGTAGTAAATATGACTGGACAAACAATATGTTAATTATATTTGCTTTAAATTGAGTATTAATAGAAAGGGAAGAAAGCACTGTCACAAGTCTAGACTGACTGATTTCTCAGTAGTAAGAGTAATGTTCTGTTACTTTATTGTTAATCTCTGTATTGCTGACTGAAGCACTATTCCAGATCTCCTGCAAAGCACCACGTTGTTAATGTGATACGGAGGATTTGATGGTCGAGCAAGTCTGAAAAACGGTAAACTGACAACGAATCTGGGATCATGGTTCTTAAGGCTTTTGTGGTCACGTGCTTTTATTTGATGTGGTTCTTTGTGTCTCCTGTGCCAAATGGTGTAATGTACTAAAATGATGAAACTGCAAAAGAAAAAAAATAAGTGAACTATTTACTTTAGCAACAAAGGAGAAAGAGAACAGGCAAGGAGATCAAAGCCCATAATATGAGTGTCTCAAATCAGGAAAAAAAGAGCAAAAAGAAGGGAATTTCTTTCCACCTGCTTCAGGCTATTCTTGCTTATACCCATCATGAGTAATAAACCCTTAAATGCTTGTGTAGGTCTGAAATGTGCTTCAGTTTCAAAATAAAGCAGGTGAAAACTTACAGAGAGTTAAGAAGGGTGTATCCCTGTAAAAGAAAGGGCTAGAGTCTATTGAGTCTAAAGTCTATCTTCCATCACTAAGTAGATATGACATGTTTTAACTTTGGCCGCACTGAGAGAAAAGCTCTTAGTTATTTTGAAACAGTATAAAAAGTCTTCCCGTGCAGAGGCAAGTTTTTTGTGTATTTATATTTTCAAAGCTAGGCAAATCTTCAGCTGTATGGTTCATATCCATTGAAGTTGTCATTTTCTTATTTTATTTGTAGAAAGAATACATTGGATTATAAACATCATTGAGTGCAATCAGTATTATGTACCACTTTGTTCTGAAATAAATCTATTTAATATGTTAACACTGTATACAGGAATATACTTCTTACAATTCTGGACCTCCTTCACAAATGCATGGTTTTCAGTTTTTCCCCTTTTGGAGCGAAAATAAATACCATTGTGCCAGATATCTCCTTTTCAGAGCCTGAAAAATCTCCTTAAATGTTCTGTTGTTTGTGATACGTCTTTCAAATAAAAGCTTATGGAATTTTGGGCACAGAGAATGGTAACAGATAAAAGCCATTAGAGCAAAACATATGGAGAGTATGAAATGTGTATGGGTGCTTATCTGCAATACCGTAACCTATGTCAGCACATAACTTTATAAACTGTGATACTGGTATTCTTGCAGGACCCTGCAAGATGTAAGGAATAGTCTGAAATAATCCATATTTTCAGACTCAGCTCAAAATGTCCCAGTGATGTAGAAAAATACTTGCATGCATTTTTCTGCTCCAAGAAAAGGGGCAGCAAAATGGATTGCGGGGAAGAGGTGAGATGAAGGAAAAGAGTTTAGGGGAGCTTGGCAGGCCCAAGAGAGCATGGGGGAGAGTTGCAGGGAAGGGGTAGGCTAGATGGGAATAGGTGCATCTTCCATCATGCCTTTAAGTCTGCCTTTCCTAACCACTAACTTTTCTGAACCTGAGACTTAAAAGCAGTCTTTGTCTTCCCACATAGGTGGCCTTTTAGGAAGGGGAACTAAATGGTTCTTTACAGCTAAATACTCGGGAACGAGAACAGTCACTTCTGTAAACCTGTGAAATAATGCTGTGTCTTTTTATCTTTTTTCAAGGATCATTTCTTGAGAAAGACAGTTTAATGTAATTATAAGCTCTCAAGAAATGGGAAAGAATTTTGCATTTTAAATGTGGGCTTGAATAAATAGATCCATTGAGAGACAGACAGAGCAATTCACTTGGAATGCACAAGTCAACAGCAGAAATGTAAACATACTCCAGCTACGCTATCTGTACTTGCATTTCAGTGTGTCTCAGAACAAAACTGCTATTAATGTAGACTGACTGCTGCTCTTGTTGAATTCAGTCTGGAGTCCATCACAAAATCCTGTTCAATTCACTGAAGGTGGATCAGAATCAGATTGCATCTGACACTGGAAACCCGAGAAAGCAGGAGCTTGTTGCAATGGAGTCTCTGGTCTCTCCGATGTATGAGGATGTACAAAGGTGTACAAATCAGATGTACAAAGTTGGTTTGCAGAGCTCAGGAGGTTCAGCATAGCAGCAAGTGAATAAAATGACGAGGCCAACAGATCTTTGTCTCCGCCTTCCAACATGTTCATGCATCCTTATCTCATAGATAGGTAGATCTACCCATGTATTTATCTTCATCCGGTACCAGTCCTAATGAAATAGCATCCACTGAGACAGTTGCTTCAAAATGATAATAAATTATAGAAAGTTAGAATCAGAGTTCTGGCCTTTAAAAAGTACCAGGTTACTGGGGGGGGGGGGAGCGTAAATATCAAATAATTGGTTGTTCTGAAGCTATACTTAACTGTGGCAGCTGTAGAGGAGCAATATTAATTACTTTGGTTTAAAAACAAAATAATTTGTTCTTCATAACTCTTGATGTTTTTTCGGTCATCTTGATAAAGTGAATGTTATGAAACCTGATATTGAAGTTGTTTTTATTCTTGGGTATAGAAGCGTTTTTTGTTTGTGGGAAGTGTGTATGACAGTGATACGAAGAAGGAAAGCTTAATCACAGACTATGTAAGATTTATCCTCTAAGAGGCTCTGCTATCTGAAAAGTAGGTCTGAAGTACAGGAATCTTCAGCTTGCACTGGTGGAATCTTTTGGCAAGCAATGCCCATGACTCTATAAGGCTTCTAATGACATTTTTTCTTACATTCTTTTTTTTGACTAGGCTTGAGGAACATTAAACACTGAGCTACACTTGCCTGTTTTTCTCTGTTTTACATATTTGCTTGCACATTTTACAGCTGCTTCTTCTTTGACATGAAATCACTTCTTTCTTCAGATGCAGGTTTATTATAGGGTCATGAGAAGGATAGCCTCTTGACCACACTTGAGGTACTGAAGGTGTGTCCTTTTCACATGACACAGACATGGTCCAATCCAACACCAAGCAGTAGCTTCCTTATGTGTTCAAAAATAAAAGATAAACATCAGCTTCATAAGGCAGTTGAAGCTTAATTATTACATGTTTATAGAACGTTTTGAGATTGTCAGAGGCAAGGTCCTGTGCAAATGCAGTGTTTTATTAAAGTATTTAATAAGCAAATTCTCTGACCCAATAGAGGGAACAAAGATGCCTGTCCACTCTTAATTTTCCCTACCCATAATTATTTCTACAGAACACAAATTACATTTTGTACAGCTTTATTCTGTTTTCAGAGGATAATTATACTAGAAATTCCAACCTTCTTTCTGTGTAGGGTTCTCTCTCAGAAGCCACACCTAGTAGCAGTCTGTTTTTCATTTAAGAAGGGTTGAATCCCTGTTTGTCAACATGTTTTTGTAAATTGACTACTTTCAGAATATGGGTGCAGGTAAAATGGGAAGCCCATAGTCACAAATCAATAATTCAGTCTGGAAGATGTATTGGAACCTGGTGATAGAGGGTTTGGATTTTATTTGCATGTGAAATCTGGTAGAATTTTTTTCTAATTTCATGCCTGCAATTATAATCAAGAGAGGAGCCTGTAATTTCATCTGTAGTCATCTGAGCATCTCCAATGGAATCTCGGCTCAGAGAGGGAGCTTGGAGATGGTTGCAAATGAAACAAGGCAGGATGCAAAATGGACAGTACCATTTGCTGTGTGTATGAGATTGGAGTCTTTTATGGACATACCTGACAAACTCAAAGCCAGCATCTAAAGTAAGGTTCACAGCCCCCTGGTAATGTATCAGGAGGGACAAGACTTTTGTTCTCCAACATAAAAGACTGATAGACCCAGAATGCTTCCAGTTTCCTAAGAACAAACAACCCCTTCAGATGTGTTCTAATTTCTTAATAATCTAGTAGTCATGCTTCACTGTTTTTGACATCTACAGGCAGCGAAATTACATTCCCATGTGAGTACTTTTTGTAAGGGGATAGCAGCAAGGAAAATGAATTTAAAAAAAAAAAAAAATCCCATTCAAGTCTGACTGCTGCTTGAGAAGTCTTTTTTTTTTTTTTTTTTTTTTTTTTTTTTTTTTTTTCATGTAGCTGTGGTGTACTCAAGGCTTTTTTCTTTCATCATTGCATATGCAAAATCCAGACCTGCAGAACTGTTCCATGTGGTGAACAGTCTGCTGAACCCAGACTGTTTTGCCTGAGAAGCAGATTTCCATATACCTCATTACAAGTTTTATTTATTTAGGCTCTGTTCCTTCAAAGGGATGTATGATTGCAGACCTTTATACCTACCAAAGTGATACGTTATCAAGTACTGAGGAAAGTACAAGGGCAGGTCCCACTGGAGAACAAGAGCCTTGTTTTGCAGAGAAGATCCTTGTTTCCAGCCAGTTTAATCTTTCATGGAAGCAGCATGTAAGCAGAAGGCCACAAAGTAATTTACTGTTTGAAGCTTTTTAATTGTACCCAACAAGGTTCTGGTTGTTTAGTGCATGATGTAAGCCACAGTGTAGTGGAAACCCGTATCCCTTTTGATTGGTAAAAGACTATAAGAAAGATTTAGGTCAGTACTGCTAAAATAAAGTACCATGGACTTCAGCTGGTTGTTGCCTTATGCAACCCATTTTAAATAAAAAGTGCTAGATCTTTGCACGCTGAAGGAGCTTATATCCTCAGCAATATTAGGCGTGCTTCAGTTTGCCATCCTATGATAAAGGCAATTAATTGAGCAGCGTAAATGCTTCTTTGAAATAATCTTATTTCTGTGGACCTCTGTCATTCAGATTTCCACTTGGTATATTGTGTATGAATAAAGAATATCTTTGTTCCCATTGCTTTTCTGGGGGGATGAACAAAACCATAGAATCATATAATATAACCATAAAACAATTTAGGTTGGAGAGAACTTACAGAGGTTAGTTGGGCCAACTCCTTCCTCAGAGCAGGACCAGTTTAGATAGGTTGCTCATGGCAGTTGTTCAGCCAAGCTTTGAGCACCTTGAAGATGGAGATTCCTGAGGTCCTCGGGGGCCCTCTTCCACTCTTCGGTTATTTCCTAATAGCTAACCAGACCTTCCTATGTTACAACATGTCTCCATTGCCTTTCATCCTATCACTGTGCACTTCTGAGAAGATTTTCTGTCTTCTCTTTATTTTCCATTACATACTTGAAGGTATTGGTATGCCTTCAATTAGCTTAACATCTGTCTTGTATTGGAGGGGTCAAAAGCTGGAATAAATGGCATGACTGACGTTGTGCCTGGACATCTATTACTCGTCAGTCCAAATTACTGCGTTTGTTCGTAGCTGTTCTGACTGAAGGTGGCTTTTTGAGTAACTCAAGACCCAAAATCGTCTCATCCAGCTATAGCAAGGTATCATAACTGCAATGTAGTGCATCTGACTGAAGAGAGTTAAGAAATGTAACTGTTTAAAAAAAAAAAAAAAAAAAAACTTATTTCCTTATGGAGTGCTTTGTGTTACTGATATTTTGATTAAAGCTGTTGAATTACAATGGATAATGGTATAACTTGGTTTTATAGAGGGTATCGCTTAATGTTTTTTATATCACCACAGCATAAAAAGCATTTCCTCATTATAGCCCTCTGCCTTTAAATTTAGGGCAAGAGGCCAGCGTAAAAATCACTTTTAAATCCCAGGAACTGCATGTATGATGTACGTTTAAATTAACTTCTCTTTCTAGTGCACTTGGAGGATCATCTGCCCTTCACATACCAGCCTTTCCTGGTGGAGGTTGTCTTATTGACTACGTACCCCAAGTATGCCAGCTACTAACAAACAAGGTAAATTACTGAAGAGAACTCAGCTTCCCTTTCCCTTATGTGCTGTCCTGTTTACAGTAACACACTGTAGTGTTTCTGTAGATGTCATTTTTCTTCTGCCAGGTAGTTCAAGCAGAACACATTTGACATGAACTCTTCAACGGATAACTTACTGATAAGAGTTGAGCACCTAACCAATGTGTTGAAGATAATGAATCTGTTAAATAAACGAGCACGTTTGGGATCAGATCTTGGGGTGGGATTTCTTGTGATATGCTACAGTTTAGGATAAGTTGCTATTGTGTTATGCAGAACTGCATTGTAACATACGATGTAGCTATTAAATACAAACATGTGGTTTGCATATTATTTTTCTAGTCAGAAGAATCAAAGTTCTCATAGCATAGTCATCACTGTAGATTTTGAATGCTTGAGAGAGGATTCAGTGATTTTTCTTCTCATCCAAATGAACAGAATTAGCTGCCCACTTGGATATTCATACACTAACAGCTACTTTAGGTTGCAAGTACTGAAAAGGTTGTGTTCTGGCTAGCTTAATGTTTAAACAAAAAAGAGTGAGGGCAATATTTTGAAAGCTTCTCCATTATTTGTGTAATTTTCAATGAACAGCTAATTGGTCAACATCTAGAAATCTGTCAATTACAGACTTCCTATTTGTATTTCCATATGATTTTTACCTTTCTCCAAATGAGGAAAATAATTTTATCTTTTAGAAAAAGTTCTTCAAAATGTTTTTCCTTAACTTTGTTGTAATCTATCTTTGGAATTGTTTTTATTGTGGTTTTCTGTTAAAATTACTTCTGTTTTTAAAATCTGCAAGTACACAGGACTGTTTTTATCCTTTTTTAAACAAACTCTATTAAGCAAACTTATTGTATGTCTTCCTTTACCCAAAATAACATTTCAGATCCCACACAAAGGCTTCAAAATAGTTTTTTATAAAATGAAATAAGTCTCAATATAAACAGATTAATATAAGGGATACAAGATAGCTCACAGCAATGATTGTATCAGTTTAAAAAAAAAAAAAAATAGGAAAACATTTGCCAGCAAAGGCATTCTAATATTGCCATGGCCAAGAAAAATATTCTTCCTATTCTTTTTGTGTTTGGTAAGGAAGGAAGACTTTTAAAGCATTAGTTTTCATTCTGGAAGGCAAAGGGATTTGCTTAAGGAATCAGGTATGGAACCATAGTGTAGCTACTTCAAGTAACCAGGTGTAAACCAGTTGCTCTTTCAGCATGGCAACATAGTGTTGTTTCTGTCACGGGTCAAATGCTGTTCATAGTATTGTGCTAAGTAATCCCCTTAAAATCAGTAAGAAAACATACATGATGCAAGCAGAATTTTGCCTATAGTCTTCCAAGTTTAGCATTGTTAGATTTTGTCTGTGCCAGGATGGAAGTCTTTCAAAACCTAGAACGCCTCAGAAATTGATGCTTGCAATTGAGTAGGTGGCTCCCTGAGTCAGCATGAAACCACTGAGAGAGTTTAGTCTTAAGATTTTGTTGGAGGTACAGTCTTCAAAAAACACCCGAGATCCATTGTGAACTTATTTGTATTTTTTTATAACCTGAATTTGATTTTGACACGTAACGAACAGTCACATCAGGTAATTAAGTTTTGCCTAATGCAGCTTCGTGCATAAACTTCAGCAAGGCAAGGTCGTGCATTTTTCTTCACTGTTTACCTTGCGTACTTGAATAGTGCTTCAGTATATTGTGAGATACTAAGTTTTACTTGGAAGTGAGTAAAGAGATTTCTTTACAAGATTTTCTGTGTGCCAGAATCCACTCTTCTTTTAAAGGCATCTCAGGTTTCTTTAGGAAAAACATGAAAATTAAATGTAAGGATTCAGATTCAAAACCATGTAAATCTTTGTTAACAAGAAATAAATGACAAATAAGCAGCATTATCTTTTTAATATGGTTTTATAGCTATTGATTTCTTCCTTTTTCTTTTCCTTTTTTTTTTTTTTTTTTTCTTGAGGTACAATACGTTATTCAGGGATACCATAAGAGAAGAGAGTATATCGCAGCCTTCCTGAGTCACTTTGGAACGTAAGTTTTCTGTTGATGCATTGTTTTATGGAGCATTAATGATGCATTGTTTTATATCGTGAAAGTGTTATTTTCTGCACGGAGTCTTTGGTTTTGTAGCTGATACCCAGATGAAATCTGGTCATTTCTGCAGAATGATGTGTACAGATTTGCCCTCCAGGGCAATATTGGAATGAGGTTCAGTGTTACTTCAGTGTGTGTTGCCAATCTGATTTTATTTAGAAAACAGCTGATTATGGGAAAATACAGTAGGGATTTTCTCCCTGTGCAAAAGAAATGTGCTTGTTGGTGAATATAAGACTTGAGGGGTCATACAGTAATAGGCGGTGACTGAAGTGGAAGGATGGGAAAGTGGGGTACGGTTCCAAGCCATGCAGGAGCCAGAAACCACTGCTTGGCAGAAAGGCAAGGCTGGGAGACCAGCTGCTCCTACCATGGAGCTATAGCGTGTCTAGCATGGTAGAAAGGGCTTTCAGTCATCTTGAATTCCTGCAGTTCAGAGGTCTGTGGCCTGATATGTTGAGACGTTAGGTTCATAAATCAACAAATCTGGGGTGTTTTAGCAATGTGAAAGGTAGGCACTTCGGCCTTCCACCTAAATTCTGGCTTGAACAGAAGTCCAGGAGCTGATGCGACAGCAAGTGCCTGATCAGCAGTGCTTTGCCTCATTGTGAGGAGGGGATTTTTGCTTCTGTGTGATGATTTCAAATGACATGGATATTTAGGAGCCTTTCAAATCTCCAGTCTCTCAAGTGAGGGTAGGAAGACAGGTGGTTTTTAGTATGCACCCAAATTTATACAACTGTAGATAGATAAGTGACTTGATTTGGATGTGTGAGTAGACAGAGATGATGCAGGCTTAATCCATATGAAAGCTTTTTTTTATATATATTTTTTTTAATCTGATAATTATTTGATCCAAACTACATTACAGAAATGGACTGGGTATGCCTGTGATTTTGTTTCACTTGTGACATGGTTCAAGAGTCCTGTTACTGCTTCACACTTAGAAAATGTCATCTTCTTTTGGTAGTTGAGACTTTTAATGTCTACTCAACAAGCATTATGTATTTAATTTTTGTATACTGTCATGCTGTGCTTCTTTATATATATTATTTTTAATTTTCAAATTTAAATTCTCTTTAGCCTGTACGCTTTCAATTTTGACATGTCCATTAACAGTGTATTAATAAGTTCTCTTAAACTGAATAACATGCAGGGATCTTGTGTGTGTACGGTTATTGTCAATTTAGATGTGTTACCAGGTCTTATTTTATTTTAGAACATATTTATGAATATGGCCTTTATTTGGGTAAGAATCTCCAGTACCACAGCATAAATTTAGCTAGAAAAATGTAATCATTAATAAATAAAACAAGTATTGGAACTGTCTGAACAAATGAAAAAACACCAAACCCTGTAATCCCAGATTTATATATTTCTTATTCAGTATTAGAATGAATGCTAGATAAAAGTTGTATTCTTTTTTATATTTCTTGTTGATAGTGGCGTGGTGGAATATGATGCAGAAGGCTTCACAAAGCTTACTCTGTTGCTGATGTGGAAAGATTTTTGCTTCCTTGTTCACAGTGAGTAACTTTTTGCCTCAGGCACAAATGTCTATCCTCTTGAAGATACCAGTTCAAAAGGGAAAAAGTACAATTACAGGAAATAATTTGAAAGTTTTAGCTATTTTTACCCAATGCTGAATGTATTTTTGATGTGACCATGGCACTTTGAAAACACAAAGTCCTGATCATACTTGGAGAAAGAGGGAGGATCCACATTGATGAAGTCTACTGCTTGCCTTACAGAGCACCAAAAGCATTCTGGAAAGATGTGCTGGTAACCTGACTCAAGGCTGAGCTCACAGATGTAACTCCTCCTAGCCAAAGTGTCAATAACATGTCAATAATGAGGATCAATACTACACGTAACCTGGGAATACCTAAAATCTTATGTAACTGTCAGGAATTACTGAAATGATGGTGATAGTAATGACACTTTAGTGTAGGAAAAATACATTATAGAAGAAAAATAACAAGATACTGTGGTTAAGAGCCAAAACTTACTCCTAGAATGAATCTCTTTTAGATGAAATGCCCAATAGTTTGAGGCAGTATATGGCTAGATTGACTATTATTTCAAATCTTTGAGCAAGATTGTATCACTTTCAAAAAGATGTTTATAATTAAATTTACAGGAATTACTTTATGGAGAAATTAGTAAGTGTAGCATTGTTATTGCATTATACATGGTTACCAGAAATTATTATTTTTCTTTACAAGGTGGGGTTCGTTGCTATGAAAGATTTTTTCATATGGGGAAGTTCAGTCATCTTGTACTTTGTTTTTTTATTAATATTTATATTTTATTAATATTTATCTTGATTTTTTTTTAATTACCACGTAGTCTGAGCAGCTGCAATGTTGGTGTTTGTTAACACTTTAGCTTTGCGGTATTTCAGTTTACATTGGTTGTGATTGTGGGATAGCTTTTCATGTGGAAAACTAATGATGCCTGAAAGACATCTGAATTTATCCAGGTCTTCTAAAGCAAAAAGTGGGGATTGACATTGTTTAGAGAAATCCTTCACTTTGTGTTGTATTGGAGATCATTACAATTGGCCTCATTTATGCCTTTCTCTTTATCACATAAAATTTCTAGGCATCAAAGAATTCTGATTGTAAATGGTCTAGAAACAGCAAACCTGAAATTAAAAGAACTCCATTATATTAATATGATTTACATGGGGGGAAACACAAAATAAAACTTGATGTAGTTGGAAAAATTGTCCTTACAAGATCTTTACTTACTCTTCAACTACATACTATGCTGTGGATATGATTTTTGCCTTGGGATAATATAACTTAAATGTTGAATCAATTAGATTTCAGAGTAATCAAAATTCAAATTTCTGTTAAATAACAGAGTAAGTTTTAACTGTGAAGTAATATTCAGAGTGCTCAATTTAACTGGCCTGAAAGCTACAATTATAACTGAATAGTTTATCACTATGCATTAACCCTGTGGCCTTAGAAATCATACAGTGGCTTAGCTGTGTAAGTCATTGCATCACTTGCTTGCTGAACAATCCACTGTAAAAACATTTATGTTCCATGCACTAAAGGATATTGCAATGAAAGGACTGAAATCTGCACTTCATTTCCTGAGTGAAGTAATGTAGGCTTTCATCTCTTAACCACTGACATAACTATGTATATTATGGTTGAATATTTAGCAAGCGTCTAATAAAACGTCTGGGAGAGATAGCCGTAAGATGAAAACTGTTCTACCTTTTATATTTACTATAGTATGTAGCGGAAGTGTTCAGAGAGAAATAAATAGGTCAGTATACAGCAAGTACTGTGGCAAATCAAATGAAAGGAACCATAGTAAATTTTACTGGCATCTTATTTTTTGTGACAGTTTTAGGTTTAATTGAGGTTGTAAGATGTATAAACCCTACAGTGAGTTGTATTTCCTTTAAAAGATGCATCCAGACCTTTCAAAAATAACTTTGTTTGGTGATTTTTGCCAATATTGTCATTCAAAGTTACAAACTTATTTGGAAACTAGGAAGTAAAACACAGTATAAATGAAATGAAATTATTCAGAGTAGTTCTAGTTAAAGAAAAGGAGGAGAGAAACTGGAAAATCATTCTACAGTGCAAAAAGACCTTAAAACAGTTTCACTTGCTAAAAATACAGATTTGTGCAGTAATTATGGAATGAACAGTGAAGTCTGTCCACTATACTTTAAAACACACAACTGTCTAATGGCCAACTTAATCACTAGATTAATGTAGCTGCTGAAGTTGGTATATTAGATCAAAGAGTGGTGAAATGAACTGTTGTTTTAGTGGTTTACTTCTAAGAACTAGTGCTTTCAAATATATGACAAGAGAAATGAATGTTCAGAGAAGTTTGTGCCTCCACATGGAAGAGGAAATCGTTAATCAGGCTTAATGCTTTTGATACTGATATCTGTTTTGAGTAAGCCTCAGAATGAAACTTTGTAAGTAAATGCCAATATACTGCTGATTTCTTTCTCTAGCTATTTATAAGTCAGCTATGATTAGTTTCTGGAGGTAGATATTTCTTCATACATATTACTGTGTTCATTCTGTGTGTTTATACTGCATCTAAATACAAGTCACGTCTGTGCGTAATTAAGGAGTCTTATTGGTATGGACACAAGAGTAAGACTCCAAACCAATACATACGTAGGGTTTTCAAAGATTTATTTTTATCTTATGAGATTTTTAGGTTATCGGCACAAAAGACATTGACAGAAATTGAAACAATTGCAATAGCAAATGAAACATCTTGTCTTAGTGGTTATTTGTTTACGATGTCTTGAAAAGGACAGCTATTAAACTAAATAGTATTTGTTTCTTCGATCAATATGTTGGGGGATGGAGAATGTTGGAAACTGCTAGTGTTTGTATCTTAAGTTTGTATGCAACCTCAGACCTAGCTGAAGTTGGTGGGAACACTTGCTGCCACTGATCTTGGCTGACTTTAAAGGATTACAGCTTCTGCACTGGGTAATACCAGTGACCTGTTAGGTTCACAAAGCTGGTCAAATGAAAGGTAAAAGTCTGATTAAGAAGCTTTCTTGCCATGAGAATGCCAACTGAAATAGTGTTGTGTACACCCTCTTAGCTGTCTGCACTTCTGTAGTGACCTCAGTCAGAGAATACATCAGAAATGGGGAGCATCTCAGCAAGAATGAAGATTTTCTCTAGGAGGGAGAAGCCATCGTAGGGCCTAGAGCATTAAATGGGTTATGGGAGGTTGTACTGTGGGTATGAGGCTGTGGACAGACACCCTGTTCTGTATTCACTGTTCTGGGAGAAGTCATCAGTGCCAGCTTGTGATGCATTCCAGGTTGGTTATTGCTATCTGCAGACGTGTGTCAGCAGAGCAGCTTGTGCCAATGCAGTTGAGACAAAATGGGCTCAGCTTATGTGATGGGCCGAGCTAAATAGTTGGGGTTTCCTCACATAAGCTTTCTTTGGATTTGGATTAGCACATCTGTCCACAGCCTAAGTAAGTAAACAGAAGGCAGATTGAAGAGTGAAGACAAAGGATTTTTGGTAGCCGTCATTGTCAAATGGAGCTTGGGAGAGGAAAAAAACATTGGGAAAGAGTGCTAGTAGCTGCAAGACAGGTTTACAGTACACTGCAAAGAAAGTGCAGTTTATTCCAGTAGTGTTCAGAGAAAGAGGAATGTATGCCTGCTCCCTGTAAATACACAAAATTGCATTGAAGAAGTAATTTATTCTATCAGTTCCCTTTCCAAGCAGAAGTAGACCTCAGATACAATTTTAATCACTCACTACAGCAACAATAATCCTTAGAATTTAGATAAATGTTAATTTTTCAGGCAGCTGGTATAGTTTAAGATGATACTGCCCTCTATAAACAAGATGGTCCCTCTCCTGGAAAGTCAACAGAACAGGGCTAATGAGCATTCATCAGCTCCTTCATCTATTCCTCCAGCAGCTGTTTAAATAAACAAGTTAGATTTTGTGGTAGTAAATGGCTAGTAAAGAGGTTTGATAAAGTCTTAAATGGAAGATGTTTCCTAAATGAATGTCTTTCTGATCACTTACTGTTTGGTATGAGGGTTTAGGAGAGCTTATGTGACAAGGTAAAAGTATTTTCTTTCATCTAAGATCTTACTGTTCTTCTTTTTGAAATAGTTTCTGCAGATTCTTATTTGAAAAGTCACATGCCTGCCACGGTGACTCCACACTCACTGAGATAATAAAAATGTTTAAGAAATGCTTGTTTATCTGAGCAATTTGGAACCCAGAACCAAAGACTGTTCCTGTAAACATTCCTCTAAATCTGCCTGTAGTGTTGGCCATAGAGCCCTCTCACTGTGTGGGACTTACAGGTCTAGGTAAATGTAAATATCAGTACAATAATACAAATGTTAAATGTAAAAGTAGCTACTGTTTGTTGTTTTGATATAGTATTTAATGCAGTTGAAACATGTTCAATGACTCCTGTGTGCTGCTAGAGTATGAATAATCATTTGAGTGGGCTTGGTAGTTCCTGAGAATTATTATTATTTTTATTATTTTTTTTTTCTGTCATGTAAGACTTGCTCACATAGCTTTTGGAAGCTGAAAGGAAGATAGTCTGTAAGAGTTGCTCCTCTTCATCAATATCAGTGCATGGCAGTGGTCACAATTAACACTTAAAATTCAGGAAAAATAATCCGTGGAGGGAATAAAGATTGCATTGGCTCTGCTTCTTCAGGGAAGTTAGTCTGATTGTGAAAGAGAAGCCTCTTCAAGAAAAGGTATGGGAAAATAAACTGTTGTTTGCCCCAGCTGTTCTCTGAGGAAGGGACAAGTGTTGAGTGGAATATTTCATTAAATAGCTTCTACATGTTTTGATGGCTTTGTGAGCTTTTATGTAATTGAAGTGCTTTGGCTTCCTATACAGTGCTTTTATTATATTCTTCTCATTGTTCCATAGGTGAAAAAATGACTCTGTGAAAATTTAGAGAGAAGGAAAATAGAGAGAACATGACAAATAAGATATAGGAGAATTGAGTAACATCTGATAGTTTCAGGAAAGCAAGATGGCTCAGCAGAGATGTCAAGCATAACAAAATAAATGTTTCAGGAATCAGTAAAAGAAATTCAATAGTGATCCAAAAAAAAAAAAAATAAAAAGTCTGCAGAGATTATAGGGATGTCATTTCTTTCTTAAATGAGAAACTGGAGATTAACGAAGTTCCAGTGATACAAACTGGCTGGTTAGAAGTCAAAAACCACTTTAATCTTATGCCTGGGAGTAATTTTTTGTCTGTTAAGTACCTGTCTCTCATGAGACTTTTTTTTCCTGTGACTCTCAGTACTTCTAGTCAGTAACATGTATTTCTTTGAATCTGGTCTTGAAAGTTCCTGAGCGCATCATTCTGCCTACAGCAAAATATTCCCTGGGCAGAGGGAGGGTCTCTTCAAAACTTTGTACATGGCTTGAATGACAACAAAATAAAGCATTCTTTGACATTTTCTGTGTAGTGAGGTGTGTATCACTTAACTGAATTCAAAGAAAGTTGCAGATCCCCTGCAGTGGTGTGGATTAGGCAGTGTGATGGAAAAGTATCCCGAGTCACAAGCACGCAGTTCTATACTTAACTAGGCATAGTCAGGGGCTAATCCTAGAGCTGCATTGCAGCATTTGGTAAATTAATTAACCTTTTGATTATCATTTTTTTCCTTTTTTTTTTTTTTTTCCTACAGGACACTGCCAACTAGTTTTAGTTTGAAATTTGTATTGAAAGCTGATAATTTGATGTTTGTCATTAAGAGTACTCTAAACATCATGTTCCTTTAATTCCATCTGGGGTATTTACTTTTACGGAGCTGAACAAGCTTTTTCGTATTTGGGTATTCATAATCAAAGCAAGTTAACCTGAAAATAGAGGTCTTCTTCTCTACTTCTTCTGTTTTTCTGTATTTGTTTTGTAACCACTATAAATTAGTTTTAGGTTCATATTTTAAAATCTGCCAAAAAAAAAAAAGCAAAAGTGGTCACAAGGACAAATCATAAATTGGTATGACAGAAGCAAACAGGAAACAACTGGTGCGATGAGAATTGGGTTGTACAGGTATTTTATGGTGGCCTGTTACATGGGTGGAGTGCAAAAGTATTTTTGAATGTCACTTTACTGTGGATAGTATCTTTTTAATTTCTGAGAAACACATATATCTGACATACCTTTCAAACAGTAGTGTATTGCTGTAGGCACTAATTGATGTTTTTCCAGGAACTACAAGTATTTTAACAAATGGACTGAAAGGTTTTGTAATAAATTCTTTCAAATTGTGCTGTTCTAAAAAGTGAAATATTGCTCTTTCTTATCTAGTAGATCTATCTAGAGTACTACTACATACCTGAGTATGTGGTAGACAACTAATAAAGTCTTACAAGAGATACCTGAGATAGGGAAGTGATATAATCCTACTTTTTAAACTCAATTTGGGGAAAAAAGTAATTAGGTCACAAAAAGTCATTGACAGAGCTGGGACTTGAGTACAGATCATGGTACTTTTTCTTCTTACTCCATACCTATGTCTTGTTTCTACACATTCTCATGTCTCACATGGCATTCACAGAGGAAATTTTTCTCTAAGGTGAGAACTGCATTAAAGCGGTGAGATATAGCAAACTGAAAATTGCTCATAGTAGCAAGTAGAAAACAAATAGGAGAGGATTGGCATGGGTTTTGCAGGGATCTTCCACGGGTTTTATTAGTAGCTAATGCTGACAGAGAAAAAAACAAGGTGCTAGAGAACACCATGGAATTTTTAGAGGTGTAAAATTTCTAGAAATAAAACACAGTTCTTATTTTGTAGCCTTTAGAAAACCAAACTGGGTTTTACGTTGGCAATGGAATTATGTATTTAAATGTTTTGTTGTAGAGCTAGACCTTGTATAATAGATTTGCTGTCTTCCACAGAACTAAAGTTCTGAAGGTAAAATTGAAGATTGGCTATGCAGGCTTGAGTTGATGGAAGTTTCTGGACTGAAATAGGAAGACACTTAAGTTGGGCAGGTTAAACAGACCTGATTTGAAAGGTGTAAGACTGGATGGAGCTAAGTTTGAAAGAAGAGGACAGTGAGTGTGTCAGCAAAGGTTACTCTTGGCCTGCAGGATAGTGCCATGCTGATCACAAATGAGAATGAAATAAATCAGTTTCTTTTCAAATAGCAGGCAGCATTGGAAACGGGAAAGAACTTACTTGCAAGACTTGTAAGCTTCATAAAATATTAGTGAGGGAAGCCAGTGTTTTTGCACAGCTGCTTTTGTGATAAAAATAGTCATAAAGTCTTCATGCCCTGTTGGAAAGTAATGTAAAACTTCTCAGAACTTAGCATCATGTCTCTATCGTGAAAAAAGAAAAAAAAGTTTCTGCCTTTTCTCCAACAGTAGCACACTATGGCCACCAGCCTGGAATCGGAAGAGAAGGGCCAAGAGAAGGCCACAGATTGCTTTTTACGCTGATAGCAACTGCAACTGTATTTAAAGTATAATCTTCATGCAATTCACATAGAGGAGAGGCAGCTTTTAGTAGCATCAATCTCATCACCACTTGGAGAAGTTACTATAGAAACTGTTACAGAAGAAACAATAAAAGGAAATAAAAACGGAAAGGGAGGGAATGAAGATCTTTGAGAATTTGAAGTAAAAATAAAGCAAAATAGATGTCACTGACTGAAGCTAACGAGGTAAAAATAAAAAGCCTTTGTCTTAAAGTAATCGTGGTTACAGGAATTAGAGAATGAGAAGACCTGTGAGGCCACTGTGCCATTTATTTGGGTTCAGAATAGGATTATGAGATATTCCATGGGATATTTTTAGTAGGTAGTCCAGTCTTGCTGTTAAAGTCCAGGAGTATTCAGTTGAGGTGAGAGATGACACTCCAAAGAGAGAGGGCATTAAAAAGCAGTTTTCAGGTTGTTACATCACTTTTTCATGGTCTAAAAATGTAACTGAGAACTGTTTGAAGAATCTCTTGCTTTGATCTGTTACTTAGTTCCTCTGTAAGACTAAACAAAGAATTTGATAGTCTTGTTTGTAGGACACTGAAACTTAAGGTATTTAAACAACTGAAGGTCATATTTTTTTAAAATGCTATGTTTGAATGAAGAATGGGGCACTTTAAAAAACAGATACTGGTTATGACAAAGACATGACATATTCTTACAACCATATCATCTGTCTATATCAAAAGAAAACAGAAACAATAGTAATCAAAAAAGAAATCTGGTTGCCATTGGTCTATATTGTAGTTCCCATTATCAGTGTAATGAGAACCACAAGATTGATACAGCAATGTTATGCAGTCCTCTTTAAATAACAAATTGTTTTGTACTTCATTAAAAAAAAAAAAAAAACTAAATGATACATGTATTTCAGATTCATAGAAATTCACAAAGTAAACAAATCTACTCTCTGTAATGTGTCAGAACAGTTTAATCCATCACAAGTCATTGTCTCCATTATTCAGAAAGATTGAAGAGCTGTCTAAGAGCTGTGGAGTTAGAAATAATGACTTCTGTGTTTTCAACTCTGAAGATAGCTATTTCTGTAAAAGATGTTATATTATTATAAGACACAATAGGGGATGGGACATACTGATGGTGCAAAAATTTTGAGAAAGCACCAATGCTTATTTTGAATCTCACCCAGACTCATAGTAGCTGAAAATCCTTCCCATCCAACTAGAAAAAAAAATAGAAAAAAATAAAATTATATTCCTTTAAGCATTCATTGATGTCACAACGAACATCACCAAAGTAACTACAAACTGGGAATTTGCCAGTGTTTACAATAACAGCCGTGCGTTCTGGAGGTAACACATTAAAACAGTTCTCAATAAGAGGTTCATCAGCATTTTTCCTCCTTCCTTATCCCAGATGAATTCTTGCAAATGACTAGCTAATAATGTTAACTTCTAAACGTCTCATTGGGGTCCTAACTTCCTTCCCATTCTTGAATATTGTGCTGACTTGTCAGGGTCAGGAAATTTCGTGGAGCTACGAGGATCAATCATTATACAAATGCTGGCTCCTTAGTGAGCTGTTCTGCTGCCAGATCCCTTTCCCAGTACAAAAGAAGGAGCTGTTAATTTCATATACTCACCAAAATTGTTATAATTCCAGATGTTGCCCTTGTTCCGTTACCAGTTACCACAAACAGTCTGCCACATTCCCATTTTTATCTTCCTTTGTTTACTAAAGTGCATTCAGTTAATATATAACCGATGCAGTTAAAGAAAAAATGTTGTCACTTTTTTTCATAGTATTTACATATTTGGAAGCATTTTGTATGTAAGTCATCTTATTTACTCTACAAGTGTTCATTTTGCTGATGGTGAGGATGTTTCACATAGCGATGGCAGACTTAATTATTTTGAAAACAGCTGTGATTATCAACACACCCAAAGTGCCCTAAGTGTCTCAGCTAAAATTCCACAAACAGCTTTTCATTTTACACTTGAAATTTTGAAATGTTGCTTTCAAAATAGCATTTTCCTGCAAAGAACCTGTATTTCTCCAGGAAGGATGTTTGCTCTCGTCTATTAACAGAATCAAACTTGTATGACTGTGCTCTGTTAACCTAAAGTTCCACACTAATAGCATTGTTATGTTATTTGTCATCCTTACTCTCATTCTTGTAAGACTACATCATTATGCACCAAAGCAGGATAGCTGTGGTATTTTGTAATTGTGTGTATTTTGAGCCAAATTGACCCTTTCGTGTCTTTTTTTTTTTTTTTTAATTTGGCCAGTAGAATGTAGGCTAAAGGCCTTCAGCACAAAAGAGTCAAGGAAGGATTCACTAGGTAAAATAGCCTGAAATCTGCCGCTGCAGAGATCTGTGCTAAGCCACTACAGTCCCCAGAATGCTTGTGGCTGAACCTATTCAGGTTAGTCCATAGGTCCAGTGACCAGTATGATTCCTTTAAGGCTTCCTATACTGGAATTTCTGTTTTAAAAAAATGGACATAGCTGTTCTGCCTTGAAGTTAGATGGAAGATTTTTCACCCAGCGTACAGGCTGTCTGGAACAGCTTTCCCATAGGAGAAGCCACGTCAGAAAACCCACCAGCCAAAATCTTTTTAACACAGAGCTTGATAGATGTGTCAAGAGCATTATTATATGGCGTGGTATCTGTGTTACCACCAAGTTGCATTGTAAATTTATGTGGGTCTCATCCACATTAACACCTCATAAAAACTGGAGAGGTATGAGTTCAAGGAACTTCTCAGGTTGAGGCCCTTCCTTCCAATCCCCAAGTGCTTCTTCCCAGCATCATGAGCTGGGCAAGCAGAGGTCTGGGCTAGCGGGGAGGATGTTGAAATTCAGTGAACCGAAAAAAGAGCAAGCAAAACGATGATGAATATGTACTATCCAGAGATAGTTCTGGAGCCTGGGATACGTATTTCCTGTTTTCATGACTGATTTCATCAGAAATACTTGAATGCAGAGGCAGTTTCTGGCCGAAGTTGGATGATAAGCAAGGGGTGAGTCAGGCGATTTCAGGAAGAGAACGGGGAGTATCAGGCTGTGACTGTTCAGAGTTCTCTGGAGATTTGGTTTTAGCACATCTTTCCTGTACCCTTCTTGTTCTTCTGGTGAAATCATTTAAAACTTTTCACATGTCCACTAATGGTTTATTCTGATGTACCTGCCATGGCAGTCAGAAAGGGTTGTGTTTGGCTGTATGAGGTGTGAACTGTTAGGAAGTCTCAGAAGCTTGGGTGCCACACGTTGGCACTCAGCAGTCAGTGGGCACACTGGCCATCCTTTCTTAGTTCCTTCATTCCCTGTCTGGAATTGTTAAATAGCCTCTCAGCTCACAAAGATGCTGTGAAGCAATTTATTTTTTTTTACTGTTTTACATAGCTGTCATCTTATGGGGATTAGAATCATCACATGGAAAAACTAATGAAGAGATGAACACGTATTTATTAAGAGCAAGGCTTCAATATTGTGCAGTAAATAAATGCATGGTGGTAAAACCTGTCCAATGGGATGGAAAACAGAGTCAAGTTTGGTGCATTCTGGTCAGCCTATGAATTGGAAAGAATACTTTGTTGTCCAGTATTTGAAGGCTGCCTCATAAACCAAGTGTAGATTGAATTAAGGATGTGCAGTCAATGAGAGCTTGTAGAAGTAGAAAGCTCGGCAGTAAAATATCCAGATCAGCCATTGTTTATGGGTGTAAAACAAATTACAGGTGCAATAAACTGTAGCAGATTCAAGCAGCCAGAAGGTTAATAAGATAACCACTGTAAGATCATCCTGGCATTAAAACAGTACGTAACATCCAGAGTAAATGTTGACCTCTGTGAAAACATCTGGATTTTACCCATTGTCTCACAAAGGGTGGGCAAACAGCTTCTGTAGAGCAGGGGAACAGTATATGGGAAATTGTCTGTAAGTGTTGCCAACTGAATACTTTTAAATATTTGCATGGTCAGCATGCATTTCAAGCATGAATTTGTTTTTCCTTCTATTCTCTCCAGTACTTAAAGGGAGGGAGGAGAACACTGATAAAGCTGCCTTTTTTTCTGAGCATTTTTCCTTCAGCAACCCTGTAGCAGCACTGGAATATTCTTTTGCCAAGACATCCCTTCCACATTTCATGTGCTGTTTACAAAGCTGTAAAATAGGATGCTAAAAACGTTACTTTAGAGTTAATAAGTCTGTCTCAACCAACTCTGTTGCTGTTGACAAAAGCCTAACAAACTAGGTAACCTGTTCCAGATCTCCATATGATTGGTCTTTAAGAAAATGAGCAGTTAAACCTTATAGATTCCTTGCACAGGTTTTCAGCTCTTAATGAATCAGGATTTTGACTTTAAGATAACTCTGTTTTGAATATACGTATGCACTGAATTCTAAGACAAGCAAATGTGTCTTAGTTCTCTGGATAGTTTCTTCTGTTTCAAAAAGAGAGCAACTTCAACTATTTATAAACTGTAATTAAGTTTCTTTACAGCATGACTCATTCTCAACAAGCAAATCCTTGTTCTTTTGCTTTCTTATGAACTGTGTGGGAAAATTAGGGTTCAATCACTGAAGAATTTACTCAATGCTTAATTACCCAAAACAGCCCTCATGTAGAGCTTTCATAAAGATGTGATTTTCCCGGCACTATGGATCTCTAAAACCTGACTCTTAAAAAATCATCTGTAAATTGTAACAAAGGAGAAAGTAAGTGTTTTGCTATAGTATTGGCTTCTTTCCCCAGCCTGCTTCTTTGAGCTCCTCTTATATTAATAATGTGATGCTTAGGAAAGCCAAAGTAAGAAATCATGATTAAATTACTTTGAGCATGAAACTGAATTAGAAAGCTTTACTTTCCTGAATGAGATAATTGTTTATATTTTCCAAAGGAAATGTTTCTATTTCTGTGAGAGAAGGGGTAAATGGGACTTCCTCTGACATAATTTTCATTTTAAAGCTGAGTTTGACAGCAAGATTTTTACCTTCATAACCAAATATTACTGCTTAGCTGCATGACTTGTGTAAGCTTGCTAGCTGAAGTGACTCACTTACGTAGATGAAGTTATTTTTAGAGAGATAATTTGCACTGTTTAGAAGAGAGGAAAAAAAGAGAGAGTCCTACTAAGAGCTAGATCCCTCATTATAGTTTACAGAGCTCGTGAACCCAGCATCCAAGCAAAAGATGACTAAGCAAAGGGTCTATTGGTACTTTCAGGAATTTACAGACATGAGTCATCTGCTTATTTTCTGCAGACATATCACCAGGGTACTTTGTGAGTCAGCTGTTATTTGGAAATTGTACTTGCATTCAACATGAATACGTTTTTGTAGTTCTTAAGGTCTTAAGTAACTACCATGCCAAACCAAAGCGTGCTTTTATAGTTTTCGTAGCTCAGGTGTGGATTTACAAAAGCGGTGTGTTGTTTTCAAGTGAGATGAGTTTTTCATGATAAAGTCTGAATGTTGCCTGGGATGTAATTATGGTAACGCTTACCTGTGCCGCTGTACGTATTGCATGAAGACGGATCTTAGTTTGTGTTAATGCACAGATGTGGACTCAGATTTTATATACAGACAGATAGAAAGAAACATTATCAGTTTGTGCCACCTAATGAAAATGTAATCATGACTATGTGTAGAATTTGACCTTTCATCTTCAATGCACGTTGCTAGTGTTGAATATTAATGGTATTTGTTTATTTTTCATGTATAAGTAAGCCAACATCAAATCCAAGCATTTTGTACACTTGCAATGTCAATGCACTTGCATCCACTGTGCTAGTAGTAAGTTCTTGCCTTTATTTCCTACTTCTGAAATAATAGCTGGCTACCTTGAGATACGTATAATGCTTTACAGCTCAAGGCTATTTCCTGTTTACTCGTCTTTTAGGTGTGGTTGTGTTCCAAAATTAGGGACAGGTTTTTTTGCTTGATCTGAACTCAGCCCACACCTTGTATTAAAGAAACACTTGGGTTAGAAAAACGGCAGTTTGGCAATTTTAGGTGAAAAGCAGTTTTAGAAATCAAAAGCAGATCAAATTATTCAAAACTCTCCTTGCAGTTCAGAATAATACTGCTGTTGGCCAGATATGGGATGCACAGTTTTAATTCTAAATTTATTACACGATTTAACAGCGTATAATGTAGCTGAGTCCTGAAAATTCCTATACAGCTTTTGGCTGATAAAAAATAAAATGTTTTCTTCTGTATTTTGATGATACTGTTGTTGAAAAAATACTTAACTATAAAGATTAAATTATAACTCGAGTGTGTTACTAAATATTGTTATTCCTTTTACACAGGAATAAAACACACTAATATATAGAGTAGTTTTCCTTTAAGGAGCTGGTGCTTAAGAAAGAGAAGATGCACTGGAGGTACAGAGTTGAAGCACTCTGAGCTAAAGAAGTATATTTATCATGTGGAAGCAGAGAGCCTTGCTTCATATTTCTTTCTGCAGTGAAGTCCTTGAGACTCTGAGGCATGCACGTCCCATCTGTGAGGGGAGGAGACAGCTTGCCTTCTGGTAAATGGCCTCGATATGCCAATGTTTTTCAGTGATACTACTTAATAATCATGTTATAAAGAGGAATTTGACAAAGCAATCGTGGAGTCTAACCTTTGTTACATCAGTGATCTGCCCTCAAATTAGCAGAGCTCTGCCCATGTCATTACCATTTAAATGTCTGCTGGAAGCTGCTGTGTGAGCTGAATCACCAGGACGTGGGGAGTTATCACGTGTAGCTCAGACACCAGGTCACGAAGTGAGCAAACACTGTGATCTTAAGTGATTTGTTTTATTTTGAAACTACAGCTGGGATATCACATTCACTTTCGTGTACTTCATTACTACGAACGTATTTACTTGTCGAGCTTGAATGGAAGGAAATCTAGGGGAAAGGGAGTTCTGGTTTTGCTGATGCACATCCAGATATTCAGACCTGATTAGAAAAATTAAGAAACTAGTAAGATGATAGCATGGAATTAAAAAATAAATAAATAAATCTTCCTTACACTGGTATCTCATTCCGTGAGCAGCAATTTCAAAAGAAGTGCTGGGATCTCTGTTCCATGACATATTTAGGAGGAGAAAATGTAACGAATTACCAAATGCACTGGAGAGGAGATGAATGTGGATATGTTCAGTCTCGTAATGTTCCTTTCTCTTTCTTAAAATCTGTTGTTAATAGTGATTTTTGACACTTCTTTTTGTTTCTACTTGGGTTGTTACAACCTACTTACTAACTCAGGGTTCTTCCCTTCTCTTTAAGCAGGACTATGAAGTGACAAATAGAGAAAACTGAGTAACCAGGCTTATTTGCATGAATTATAACATTAGTAATTTATTCAACTCATTGCTGTGCCAAATAGGAAAAACAATGGAAGATTTACAAGGAATTACTGTTCCATTGGAGTATTCTTTCATCCTGTTGACTTCAAGAATTGCAGTGGGGGGGGGGGGGGAAGAGTACAAACAAAGGGGCTTTGCAAAGCAAGTCTATATACCTTTAAAAATGCACATTCTTCTCTTAATTTTGGTGTTAGATTAGACCTCTAATATAAATTATTTCAGTCTCTTGATAACTCACTTTAATTACAGGTTTCTCCTGAAATTAAAAGTAGACCAAGAAAATCTTAAGTATATATCTAGCAATGCAGAAGTTAAGCTAAAGAAACATTTCTGACCATATTATTAACTGTTGCAGACTATTTTATTGTTCTACCAGAGCTAGCTGATCATGAGACAGTGAAGCAAAGGGAACTAAGAGGTTCTGATTTTTATTTTTAGTGAGATATTTTTGGTATTAATGACTTTGCAGTGTGTTTTTGGCTTTGTGGGGGTTTTTTGTCTAACAGATGACTGCAAATTGAGATATATTCTAACTCATGTGACTGAACCTTCCTACATCCTTTATCAAATCACTTAACCACTTTAAATTATAGCTGCAAAATGAAAATTATGATGCTTTTGATGTCCATGAGGGCACTAAATGAATTGGCTACAGCTGAGCTGATAAAGAGAAATTTGTTTATTGAATGGAAAGCACAATCAGAATTTATTTTCTGTATTTTTGAAAGGGAAAATTTCACTATGAAGAAAAGTACTGGTTTTTTTGTTGTTGTTTTTTTTTGTTTGTTTGTTTTTTTTTTTTTTTCTGGAACAATACCATGGTGTAAATGTTATAATTAACATAAAAATACACTAGATAAGCATTTTTTAACAATATTTTACAAAATTGTATTGGTTAAGCAATATGATGGAATCATTATTGTTAAGAAATACAGAAGTATATGTTAGAAGTAATCATCAACTGCTCCTTTCCTATCACCTTTGAATCAATAGAAAAGAATCATATATTACCCCAAAAATAAAAGGAAGAAAAAACATACAATGGTATATTTTACTAATTTTTTTTATTTATTTATTTCAGTTGACCTTCCCCTGTACTTTCCTCGAGACCAGCCAACCCTAACATTTCAGTCAGTCTACCACTTCACTAACAGTGGACAGCTGTACTCCCAGGCTCAGAAGAATTACCCTTACAGCCCACGCTGGGATGGCAATGAAATGGCCAAGAGAGCAAAGTAAGTCAGGCTGCTATTTGTTACGCGGTATTCCGGTGCTGGAAATTTCACAGCTGAAACTGTACCTTTCCAATGTTCTGAAAGCTAAAACTGTTTCTGTTCTAATACAGTCTGAGTATTCCCCTATATGCGTATGGACAGATACGTTATTAATCATGCCTATAACACTGGTGCCAGAGGACTGATCAAAACAAGAGCATTTCTGCAAGGCATGGTACAGACACGGAGTAGCGACAGTCTCTGCTGCAAGGAGCTTCCAATCCAAATGGATGAAATAGCCCACAGCAGGAGTAATCTGCATAATAGCAGTCAGTCAAAGTAATTCCTTGGTTTTGTGTGGGTGTGTGGGGGACCCTGAAGGGAAACATGTGAGATGGAGAAAACTAGGAAGAAAAACCTGAAAGATATGGAATAATGCTGTAATAAAAAGGCACAAAAGTACAGGAGGAGGTAGAGCAAACCCCTAATCCAACACAGTAGGTAGTCCTACCGGAACTTGAGAAAGTTATCTGAAAGTCTGAAGAGCTCTGTTTTTTTTTTTGTTGTTGTTGTTGTTGTTGTTTTTCTTCTTCTAACTGCTTTCTCTGTTGGCTCAAAACAGAGAATCTCTGTTTCCTCTGCAGTTTTTCTGCAAGCCTTGATTTCAGCATGGGTAAATACCACTTCAGTCCTAGTATCCCCTTTAATTTATGGTGACAGGTCAGCCTCCCCAGAGTGATTCTGTTGTAAGGGTAAGCTAGCATGGGCAGTGGTGCTCCTTTTGTATACTGTGTGCTATCCCTGTCTTCTAATGAAGCAGAACAGATTTCACCTGGGTGGAGCAATATGGGTAGTGGCCTTGCTTCTGTATTTAGATTTTGCAAAATATAAAAATGTAAGAACAGCAAGAAATCTGAGCACACTGATTATCAGTCGAGTCGTTCATCACATAAGGCCTCAAAGTGCATAAATAATAAGGCATATTGGAATTAACATTTTGAATGACAATCGGAACATTAAATCAAATTAGCAAAGATGCATAAATAAGAGTCAAATGAAAATAGTTGAAGCTGAGTAAATCAAATGAATGGCAAGGTCAGAGACTGATTTTAATTTGGAAGTGATGGAAGCAGACAGTAAATGATTGAAGCATTTGCAGATTTTATAATAAATAGTATGGAGAACATCCAGTGACATTTGATTTTGGATTTTGATACATTGTAGTAGATTTTTTTTTGCTAGCATTTGTTTTTAATACTGTAGTGTTCAGGGGAGATATTTCTTGATCAAGTATGATTTGGTTTTGTAGACTTGTTTCTTTCTTTCTAGCAGGGCATTATATGTATTATGGTTTGTTGTTGTTTTTGATGGCATTTTTTGTTTTGTTTTAAATGAAACAATAACTGAAAGCATCACTGTGGGTTTTTTTATGACTGTATTGCAAAAAAATGTTTGTGTAGTCAAAAAAAAATGCACTTATTTTGCAGCTGGAAGCTTACAAGTACCTATGTTCTGTCTGCTAAATGCATTCATTTATGAGTGGGTGTATACAAATGGACTTCTGTGCCCTGCACTTGAAATTTAGAAGTATTATAGCAGTACTTTTAAAAGCACTAATTGTGTACACTTACTATCACATGTACGTTTCTTGAGGTTATTCACTCCTATGTTTGAGCCTTTGCATCTAAGTTTTACACTGGATACGTAATATGAGAAAGATGATGAGAAGCGGGGGAAGAAAGCATGCTGCAATGTCTGAAATAACTATCATTGAGCTGCAAAGAGACAGAGAGGCTGCTCTAGTTAAAAGCGCTTTGCTTGCAGGAACAGCTAGTGATTCCTGAGCAGGTACCAGAAATAAATCTACAGCAAGAAAACTACGATGTTATGATGCATGTTAGCATATTTTAAGGAGCAGTTTTAACACAATTGAGTACTTATGTAAATATTGTTTAAAATATTTTCTAGGGCTTCTTAGAATAGGCTAGCATGTTTCAACACAACCAAATAATTTTTCATTCTATTTTATTTTTACTGTAGCCACATTACAGACCATGTATATGGGAATATATGTAGGCGTATATAGGAAAGTGTTCTAATTAAACATATTAGTTCAAACACCAACTCAATTCATCCCCAGTCAAAAAGAAAAGAAGGATATGTGAAGCAGCCTCTAGAATCAATGCAACTCTGCTCAAATGAAGTAAATTAAGCCCTGGATAAATCAGGGATGACTTATAAATGCTGTCCATTACTACCTGCCTATATGTAGTATTTTTCCCTCTTAGCCAAATGGTTTCCCAAGTGCTTGGCATCATTTGAGACCAAAAAAAAAAAAAACCGTTTATTTTTCTGGTCCTGCTTTAGGATATACCACTTGATGTTCTGGTGTCTGACCAAATTCTCCACCCTTATTCTCAGATACTTGAGGGGTCAGTTTACACTGTGTTCCTCACTACAGCCTTAGACACCATAAAGTTCTAGTTGCTCTTGTACTGAGTTCATTAGCTGTCCAGTCATGTACCGAAGCATGTATATACCACGTCGCTTTGCAGGATGCAGGAGCACCACCAGTCTCTCAGAGATTTCCTCATCCTCAGTTGGCAACCCCTGCCTCTTTTCAGCAACTGCATGCAGCCTGGTGCATGGGCCGAGCTGTCATAAGTCCATGCCAAAGGGACTTTGATTCTGTGCCCAGACTTCTCACAGTTTTTTTCAAAGAGGTGAGCCCATCCAATTCCTTCAACTCGAGGGCCAAACTTGAAATTCTCGGTATCCTTGCTTATCTCTCTGGCCCCTGAGCAGATGTAGGCATCTCTTTTGAAGTTAGGACTTAACCCTTTGTTGTAGCCTTAAGACAAACAGTAGTAATTACAAGTAGGAGCAAAATTACACACCTAGACACATCACCTAAATCTGAAAGGCAAATGCTCAGAGTTTCAGCTTAGCAAAATCTTTTTCATTCACAGGGAAAAACTGCTTATTTTGTTTTCTGAAACAATTGGACCAATTTATACTTGTCTGATAAACTTCATGTATTCAGGTTTCTCTTTCTCTGTCTCCTAGCAAGCAGTTTTTAACATCACCTGTCTCCTTTGATGCCCACTGGCTTGGATTCCTCACTGAGAGATAGCATCTGGTGATTGAATTTTGCTATTGTCTTAGCCAAAGGATTGCCCTCTGGCTTGATTTAATCCTAAGGGACAAATCAAGAACTGTTTAAACAATGTGGTTCCAGATGCCTCCAGATTTCTCATTTCTCAACTAAACACAAAAATTTAACCTGTTCCTCCAGCTAGAAACAGCAACACCAAAAATATTAAAATTCTCCCACAAACTGACAAGAGACTGTTTCCTCTCAGTTCCCATCTCAGGTTCTGCCTCTCGTAGGTCATTTATTTATCCGGCTGTGGCCTCCTGTGTAAGCAGTTTCTCCAAAAGATTTTGTCCTGAAGTACAATGGCAAGCCTAAGAAAATACAGTAAATTATAGAAAGTTAGCAGCCTTGTTAGTGGTGTACGTGTGAAGTAAACCATCTCTGTGCGGTTTCCATGGGAAAGCTCTCTTGTTTTTTGCTTAAATAGGCATTCAAGCGTACATAAATGGAGTCTTTAAAGAGCATGCAGACTCAGAGCCTGGGATTTTATGAAGGAATACTGTAAATAAAGCTTGTTTGTTTATACAAATTAAGTTCAGTTCTTAGATGCACTCTGGCCCAATTCCTGTCCGATCCAGTGCTGCTCTGGAGACATAGGTTACGCTTCAGGGAGAGCAAGTTAGGACTCAGTTTACTGTTTTATACTACATAAATCTACCTACTCGTCATTAAAAATAGCAGGAGGCTTAAAGCTGGTATCACAATAAAAAGTCATCCCAAGGGTTCGTATTCTTTTTTCCAGCTTGGCTGTTAAAACTGCTTTCTGAATGACTGTTGTCACTGGCCATTCACTGATGTTTGCTGATTGTGGTGTTAATTTTACATCTCACTCAGTGCTCTGGAAGGGTAAAAGCTTAAAAGGGCTCAAGTGCTCTCAACTGTATATTGGCTGTTGCTGTGCCATAAGGTCAAGTGCAGCTTAAGATTATATGCAGGCGCATCTTGTGTGAGCTTCCTATGCATCCCCAGTGCTGCTGGAGCTACAGTTTGTGCTCAGCACAACCGTGCTGTGATCTGAACGTGTCAGGCTGGTGCACTGGGCCGTAACATTTTCAGCCTCACCGATATGCTTTCCTTGAATGTCATGAAGTGAGAAGATGTGCATCACGTGAAGGTGCTAGTAGCTGTTGGGCTGGAATGGTTGCTTTAAGCAATAAATTCGCCTCGTATGGAGACAGAAGTATATCTTTTGGTCTAATAAAAGGATATTTGAAAAAAGGGGACAGTTCGGGGGCCTTGGGACCCATTATCATATAGCTGCTTAGACGATCTCAAATTGTATTATTTCAAGGGCTTGCTGTTGCATTCATTATATTTTGAGTGCCCTAATGATTTTTTTTTTGTATTGACATTAACCCTTTTTTCAACTCATCCATTTTCTGTTAACTGAGAAGTCTTCCACATTTTAGGTAGAATATCTGTTGATACAATTTGCATTACACTAAAGTAACAGGCTTCTCTCTTTCCTTGAAATTTTTGTTTTCCAATTATGATGCCTTGGACCTCACTCTAAAGTTTACATGTAAACACTGCAGCGTTTTTGTAATCTCTGCCTGATAGGTGTAATTAAGGTAATAAATCATTTTTTATTATTTGTTTTGAATTTCAGTATATTTCCCCACTATTTGTAAAAGTAACACATTTTATTTGCAAGTATTCCATGATTGTTTCTTACACAGTAGGGATTTTTAAAGAGTAGATTTCTAAAATTTAACTTTTTTGCATTCATGTATATGATCCTCAGAAAGCTTTTTCCTTGGCTGTCATTGGCTCTGTTCTGCTTTACCTTCAATTTAGAAAAAAGTTCAGGAAAAAAAAATAAGGAACTAGGGGAAAGAAGCACAAAACATAGGGACCTATCCTTTACTCTTTGTGTGGGTTCATGTCTGAATGTTTGAAAGGTTCAGAGGGTACAGAGAAGAGCAGTGGGGTACAAACGAACGGAGCATGTGCTGAGCTGGGTCACTTGTTTAACTTCTTGGTTTTTGATAGTCTTGTATGGGAAACAGTACAAAAGTGATTTCCTTGCCTGAAATCCAACAGGGCAGTCATTTTGTTGCCTCAGGTGGACTCTTTCTCAGAATACAAAAGGGCCAATATGCTCTGACAGCCATAGCGAGAAGAGATGTGGTGACCAAGCCATGTGAAGTTTACAGACAAGTTAATTTGATTTTATAGACCATTAAATCAAAACTCTTATTTTCTGTGGCAGTGTCAGCTCATCAGAATTATAAATGAAAAGCATAAAGGCAAATGCAGAAAACTATGTTGTGTTAAAATATTTAATGGTTGCAGTTGTCCTTGTGACATGTTCCCAGTTGATTTTCCAGCAAACCTCAATAATAACATGATTTTGATTGCAAGATATAAAGGCAAAATTAGCAGAGCTTTTAATTAGATTTTTTTCCAGGATATTGTTTTATTTTTACATTGTTCTTCTGCATACAGTACACTGTATAGTGCATGTACATGATAGTCACACTTACTGAGTCATATTTTTTATGTACTTTTCTTTAAATGTCTCCTTGGATAATTAAGTCTGACTCTTAAGATATGGTATGTTAGTTTCTGACAGGTGCCTGCCAGGGATCTTCAGTGCTGTCATGCATTATGTGGATTTCCGCCAAGACAGAAGGGCCTGGGTATTTGTTTCTGGTCACTTCTCATTAAAGCTTTGGCTGTGGGAGAAGAAAAATAACTATTTGAGGTTGAAAAGTATAGGTACTATAGGGAGTGCACAGAAATTAAATCTGTTAAGCAACTCATTTTTCTGTTTTCATATAGACATGTATATGTGCATGTGAACTGTACGTATCTATGTTTTGATACAAAGTAAGTAAGAAAAAAAAGTCTCCTATACTGACAAGAGAAGTGCACAGAATAGACTGGAGGAGTTTGCTTGACAGAAGTAGAAAATAACAGCATCTTGTTGGAAGACAACTGCTCTATAGGAATTAAAGGCCAAAATTTAATGTAGGTGGTTCTTAGATAACCAGGGTTGGGAGTTGTTCTACAACTATGATCAACTAACTGCTTTGGCTTCTTTAGAGAACTCCTTTATACATTTATCAACGCTGCTAAATCTATATTAGGTCCTGGAATTACAGTTAGGACCTGATACAAAAACAAAACAAAAAAGTCCTCCCTTTCTTTAGAGAAATGGATAGAAAGAAATAAGTGGTTTTGAAAAGGAGCTGAGGTTTTACAGCCCAGATAAATACTGTTATTTGATCAATTACAAATTAAACAACCAAGCAGGTGAGCCTTATTGTCTTGTCTTTTGAGTAATATTTGTAATTGCTGTGTTAAACACAAAGAACAGTTATACTGAGTCAAACTCAGTATTTATTTAACCTAGTACCATGTTTCTATCAATAGTCAATGGAAGATGCCTGTGGAAGTGCATGGAAAAGCATGTAGTGACATTTTTATCGCATATTCTACCATATTCAAGGATTTCTACATCCAGAGTTTGTTTTTTTGTTTTTAACAGCCTTGTCTAGCTTTTCTTCTGTTTGTCTAACAGCTTTTTAAGCCCAAGTGAATTTTTATCATCACACAACTCTGTTGGCAAGGGACTGCACAGGCAAGCAAGGTATTGTGTGAAGAACTAGCTCTGTCAACTTCTTACATTCCTACCTCCTGGTAGGCCCAGTTGTTAACCCCTAGCTCTTGTATCAAAAGAGGCAGCAAAAGATTAATCCCTGCTGATCCCCTTCATACTGTTAATGTTTTATGAGCCTTTTCACATCTTTTCTGTCACCATTTCTCCTACTCTGCTCACTTTGTACTTCCACGGAAGTCTATCCATGTTTCTGATTACCATTGTCCTACTTCCTTATAACTTTACTATTTGTTCTACTCTTTCTGCGATAGGGGGCTGCATGTTACTCATGGTAAGCTCACCATACGTTTATATGGCGATGTAGTGGTATTGGCTGGTTTACTATTTATCCCAGTTCGAATAACGTTTGACTTGCTTTTCTGTGTACAGAGCATTATGCTGACATTTTAACACCAAGATCTCCTTGTTATCTGTATTTGAGAGACTCTGGTTTTTGTGTATGTAAAATTGAGGTATTTTCCTCTCATATCTGCCTTTCATGTTTGTCAGTATTGACTTTTTGCCTGGTATTTGTCCAGTCTCCCATTATTGTGTGAGCCATCTCCAGCTCCTCATAATTAGCTCTCATTTTTCCTTCCCTCATGGAACTGTTATCATTAGAAAACTTTGCCATCTTCTTTTGCTCACCTTTGCAGGTCATGTTAGGAATATGTTGAACAACACAGGTGAAAACACCCCTTTCTAGTGCAGTTCTCAAGTGAATTTACCCTGAGAGAACTCATCATTCATTCCTATCTTTTTTTTCCTTATCTTGGCCTGCTGTTTATCCACTCATGGATCTTTTCTCCTGCTGTGGTAATTCAGTTTTTTAAAACCATTGAAAAACCTTCCCATATGCCTGCTGGAAAGGCAAGCAGTGTATATCACTCGTCCACGTTTTTCATACCTTAAGAAGACCAGAGCTTTGTGAGGCATGAATTTGACTCCTACCCAATGTATCATATTTATTTAAGTCCATTAATTCTTGACTTTTTATAATTTTATAGTTTCTTAAAATAGTTTCTACCAATTCATAAGACACAGAAATGACATTTACTGGTCCACAGTTCCCCTTATCTCAGACCTTTTTTTTAATTGACATCACACTTCTCTGGTACCAAGCTGTTGTAAGCAGGAGGTTTTAAGCTATTTGAGAGTTTAACTTTCTTACACTTGAATTTCTTTAGAACTCCTGGGTGTGAATATCATCTGGGCCTGCTGATTTGCGTGTGTGTGTTTTGTTGATTTGTTCTTTACCTTTTTGGCTGACATTTCTGTGTGAGTCAAATCTTTCAGCATGTCCCTTGCAAAGAAGTGTTCTGGTGTGGCAATCTCTTCAAGCACCTCTGTGGTGAACTTAGATGCAAAAATAGTTTCATTTATTCTTTGTGACTTCATTTCTTCTGAGCATTCTTTTTTTTTTTTTTTTTTTTTTTCAAATGGCTTTTGTAGTATTTGCTTATTTTTTATTTGGAGGGAGTCAGCTAATTTGTCCCTCAACTTCATTTTTGGTTGGCATTATTCTGCTTTTAAATATAAGTGTTAAGAGTTTTTTCCTGACTGTTTTCGCCATTTGGAGAGATCTCTGACCTTTTGATGGTTTTCTGTTACTTCTTATAGTCAAGCGTGTATCTGATAAGCGAAGAAGAGAAATAGCTTCTTTTAACATATTTTTTATAATCACAGCTGTTTGGCATCTCCCTTTCCTTCTGACTGGTTTGTCCTAATGAATATCCAGGGAGGATTCTTTTATGTTTTGGTATGTTGCCTTCGGCCCCTTTTGATAAGCGATCTGGCAAAGCAAAGTGCATAGCATGATGAAATCACAACTTTCACCTGCAAGCAAACTTTGTTTTCAAGGATGCTAGTTGTCGCACTCCTTACAGATACATCTTTTCTGCTCTCTGCTACTACTTACACTTTCCCTGCTTTTCACCCTCCTTATTCCATCTCATTCTTCATCCTGCCTTTTATATTTAAAAGAGGTTCTTAGCTGCACGGTCTGGCATCAACACTAAATAATCTACTAAATAATTGTTCTGCAGCAGTGTTGCTCTGTGTGCATTTATGTAACCTATATAGGAGGAAATAGGATGTGTCTTAAACAGTGTTTCTTTAAGAAGTTAACCTTTACCTGGAATGGAACAATAAGGCTATGGCTCTTCAGCAAATAGGAAAAATAGAGCAGGCGTATCACATAGTAGCTCATAGGACTGGAAATTTTGTGTGAATTTGCACTGTGTTTAGAAAGACTCTATGAAGATTGAATTTTTCCATGATGTCCTTGGAATATTGTTCTTGTGATCCACGGGCAAGGAAACAGGGTGACTGGGCTGTGACAGAAAGATTCCAGAGTCTCCCATCTCCGCAGACACTTGGTACCCCAAGCACTGAGTAATCCCCGCAGGGAAAATGGAAGTTGAGAAAGCAGAAGCAAAGCTGTTATGATCTAAGACCACAAGCCTTCATCTGACTGAAGCAAGTCTATTTATATACATTGTGGAGAAGGTGAAGGAAGTGAAATGTTTATCTCTTGAACTGGCAAGCAGAAGGCATTGATAAAACTGTTTTAAAGTAGAGGTTCATTTTGCTGTGTGTGGCTCGGGACTCCGTCTGTGGGATGTTTCTGCACAATACATTTCTGTAAATTCCCAAATATCTGTCAGAAAAGGGAATAAACCCCAAAGTCTTGATTTCCAGATGATTCAAAAAATTGCCTGTTTCATTAATGAATTCAGTTGATTATGTCCAGTAGCTTTAATTTTCATCTGTAATTGCCAGTAGGGTTTCATGCCTTCGGGAACATGTACATTCTTGGAACTAAGGTTATCTTTTGCTAAGTGGCAGCCCTGCTTATGCTGTTTCTTTAAGCTAGACATTAATTGCCAGCCTACATAATGGTCTCCAGTCCTGGCTCCACAGCAGTTCCCTAGAACTCCCTTCCTTTATATTTTGCCTTTAGTCAGGTTGTTATATTTATGGTCGTTTTGTTATTAGAACAGATTGTCAAGACTCATTTTGCTTTATGCTAAGTTAGGCAGCAAAGTCATCTTAATTTTTATAGCAGAGCTATGTTGAATTCTTGACTTTATTTATGAAATCAATATAGTTTTTTTGGAACAGAGACACAAATGGAATGTACAACCAAATTAATGTTTAATTTTTATTTCTATTTGCTTCATATGGAGTAAAGCCACCTGTTATTTCTGTAATCAGCAAACCATTGAAAAATATCTCTAAATATTACTATTTCCTGCACCTTTCTGTGTTACTTGAATAAAAAATGGCAGTAACCCCAAGAAATTGTACTGGCGATAGGCGTTGGTAGTAAAACACAGAAAAACAGCTTTCTGGAGTGAAGTTTAATGTTTGAACTTCAGATACGCATTTAGTTTCACAAGTTCTACTACTTCGATTTCCTGTTATGGTTTTGGTCACACATTTTGTTTTGTTTGCAGTTTTGCAGATGAATTTCTGTCATATAGTACTACCAACCAAGCTGAAGGCAACAGTATTTCTTTAAAAATTAGTGTTTTGACAGCTGCCCACTGCAGACCTCCTGCTCTGTTGGCTCTTGATTACTGCCCAGCCCATCAAACTGCATGCGCGGTCAATGCGTTTGTGTAGACTGCCGGGTAGAAGTGGCCATAGGTGTTCACTGAAGTCTGCGTAGGTAAATCACTGCAAAAGGAAGTACACTGGGAAAAAAGGCAGAAATATGGAAATACTGGAAGAGGAAGATAGATTATTTGATGATTTTTTTGGCACCCAGGAAAGAATTGCTAGCAGCGTAATGGCATTGTGCTGAATCCTTTGTACGTTTGTGAGTTTAGCCAGTTCCAGTAGCAGTAATTTGAGCTATTGTTTTGCTGTTGTATAAACACTTCAGATGTTTGCTTGGCATCGCCAATTTTGGAGATGCATAAAATGGAGAACTGTAAACATTGTTTCACATAAAAGCAAAATATTTGCTATAGATAAAGCTGCCTAGTAAGGAAATTATAAACCACAACCCAAAGAGCAGAGCATCAAGAAGCTTTGTTCAGTAATACGAATCCAGGCCAAGTATCGTTATGTATATTTGAAGTGATAAAGAAATCCTGGAAGGTATCTTTATTGTTCTGCTGCTCTGCTTGGATAAATTTTTGTGATGTTCATATTCAAATGATGCTTTAGGATTTTGGTTGCCCTTTGGATGTCTACTGCATGCCACAATAGGCCTGACTTTGATTAGTTCCTGAGGCTTTGCCACTTGGAGAGTATCCATTGTGTGGGTCTGGCTGTTACAGCGTGATTCAGACTACGCAACCAAAAGGTATTGTGCTGAGAAGTATTTGCCACTTAAATTGTTTTAGTATCTTAGATCTGCAGAGTCAGATCATTTGTTTTAACAACCATTTTCTTGTAATGATTGTGTCATAAAGTGCCTAGCATAGAATTAATCATCTGTTATCCCACTGTCATAAGAAAGCAAGGAGACTTGGGTTGTGCTAATCTATTGTGAGTGCTGATGTATCTTTAGCCTTGTGAGGAATGCTGTAGAAGTACCCGTGAATAAATAGGCAGCATAACATGCTTCACCCAATGAAAATGTGTTTTTAATGCGGTACGTAAAGTAAAAACAGCAGAGTTGCTTAAACGTCTCGCATCTGAGTTTTATTGGAGACAAAACTACGCCTTGAATACGAGAGCTTTTAAAAGATTGGTCTTGCCGAAAATTTCAGCACTGGTTTCCAGTCACTGTTAAATGCAAGGCACAGAGATGCAGGAGGAGGAATATAACCACCTGTTGAGGATGTAATAAGCACTCAAATGAAATATGACCTAAATAGAAACCCACTAGTGGAATTAAGGTAGCAATTTATTAATTTAAGTTCCTTTTGTTAATTAGTGCTAAAGGTGTTGAATTAGGTAGCTCCTGACGAATGGAATTTTAAAAGAGAGCATTCTAAAAAGAAGAAAAAAATGTTAGCAACTTTGACTTTGTTCTTTTATAAACAAACAGCAAATCCTAGTATTTGGTGAGTTGTAGTAAATGTCTTCTACACGGGAGATTAATTATTAGAGGTTCCGTGAAACAAACCAGCTGGCTGTGACTGTGTAGTCACGGGAGAAGAAATCCTGTTGTCTGGCACCTAGAAGGGATTGTTGTAGGTGTTCAGTATTTTCAAAACAAGTTTTCATTGTGTCAAAACAAGTTGCAACAGGAACATGAAAACACAAAGGCACGCTACATATGTATGTGTACTCTGTGCAAACACTTTGTACTTCAAAAAGTGAATAATCAGGTGACGTTGATAAAGCCTGGAGAAGCTCTTTTATAATTCTAATATGGCTGTGCTGTAGAAATAATTTATATAACAAGATTTTATTGCGAAGTGTCAGCATAATAATACTAGTCTGGGAGGAATAGGTCAAAGACATCGGTGTGCCTCAGGCTGTCCCTTACTCTGCCCTACGCCCTTCTTAGTTCCTGTTTTCACCCAATTCAGTTGGAAGAGGGTAGAATGATGCTATTCTAACTAATTTATGGAGATCAGTTGTCTTTGGACTGCATAGTTCTTCTGGCAGGGGTCTGTGGCTTTGAAGAAGCTTGCAGATGTCTTGCAGCAGTTCCTTTACGATGCAGAAGGAAAGAAATATGAGATGCAAAATGATGCAAATCATAGAGTTGCAACTCCTCTGAAAGA
Organism: Oxyura jamaicensis; assembly: GCF_011077185.1. Taxonomy (NCBI): domain Eukaryota; kingdom Metazoa; phylum Chordata; class Aves; order Anseriformes; family Anatidae; genus Oxyura; species Oxyura jamaicensis. The sequence goes on from NC_048895.1 coordinate 28,945,389, forward strand.
AACGGGCAATAGCTGAGGTAAATGCCTGGGAGTCTTGGCTGTATCTAATACAGCTGAGAGGGTTACTATTTAGTCCTCACCTCAGTCCCAGGCAAATAATTGCTGTTGCAGAATATTCTAACATAAATTCACTGTTAACCTTACTGAACAACTCAGCAGAGGATTGCTGAGGAGAAGGGTGTCCTCACTACAGACCTGAAGAAGACCTAAAAGGGTTATGTACAACTACTCCGAGATCCACATGACTATGGAGTACCTGTCCCAATCAGATAAAGAATCTTGAAGAGGTTAAGGAGAAGAATCCCACTTTTTTTCTGTATTCCTTGCTTAAACTAGGAGGAAGGTGATGTATTTATTAAATGTAAAAGCTACTATGATTTTTAAGTATACTAAGGTTGTACTGTAAGCAGAGCCTAATGCTTTCAGAATTAAACCATAGTCACAGGAGACACTAAAACATTGTACAAGAATGAATTAAAATATTGAAATAATGGATAGTTTTTAAGAATAAAGTTTGTTCTCAAAAACAATAATTGGACAATTCCCAAGTATAACAACTTGAGGCTGTCTTCTGATGAGAAGGAATGCAATGCATACACTTGATATGGTGAGAGAAAGTAATAGCAGCCCATGTGTCTTTGTGAAAAGATCAAGATTTTGGCTCAAGGGCTTTCACTTGCCAGTAAAGAATGTGCAAGGACAGAATCCACTGTGCTGGTAGTAGACGTTGCTATATAGCTGAGTCTGTACTTGATATGGACCATCAGGATTACTTCACCCTCCTCCTTTTCCTCAAATCATCCCTTGGTGGAAAAGGCACTTGAAACTCCCACATCCTGAGCCGAAATATGTAAGACATATGAGTGCAAGTAGTGCTAGCATGGATGAATTTGAGACCAGCTTGCTGGAAAACTTGGCACACTTAAAAAGGGGAGTTTAAGGGGAGTCTATTTTGTGAATGACTTAGGAAGATGATTCATCACCCCATGATGAACATCCTTCCTAGACCAAAAAAAAAAAAAAGGCAGAAACCTCATTGGTATGGCATTTCGTATGCTATTTTTCCCTCGCAGAGTTTGAATCTGTGTTTGAATCTGCTCAGAATTTCCCACCTGAAGGTTTTAAGAGAAATAGAAACACAGAGACAACTCTTCTATTGTTATATAACACCAGTCAAACAAAAACAAGAGCAGAAGGAAAGAAGTGCATTACTGTGGTACAATGCTTTCACAATAAAGGGATGTGAAGTGTCGTTTGATAGGAGATCACAACTGCCTAACTTAAAATTTTTGAGGAAGATTTTCATCATAGGAATCTGAAGGCAAAAAGTATTATCAAATGGTCAATGAAGGCTTTCTTACTAACTAAATTTGAAAAATCTAGCACTAAGTTTTACTGGAAAAACATAACAATTAGAAGGAAATTTCACAAAAGCAATGTGAATTCTGAGTCAAGTATGTCTTAAGCACTGCAAGCCCTTACCCTTAGATTTAGACATGTATATATATACACACATGGGCTTCTGGAGACCTTGCACCACAGTCAGTGTTTTATATCACTAGAAACAAGTAAACAACAAGTGATCCAATTCTACCCTCTTTTAGATACTTACCATTTACAATAGCAAGACTTTCTTTCTATTGGATAATAAGGTGAAGAAAAGATAAGTGCTTTACTCTCAGCAGATGTCCTTGAGCATAGCACCTGAAATTCAATGTGCCGTATCAAGTGTATATAGTGGTTACCTACAACAAAACGTGTTGTTTTCTGGAGTGCCGGAGAAAAATTTCCATAGAAACCCCATAACTTACTACCTTGAACTTGGAAAATGACCATTTGAGGGAACAAAAACAAATAGACAAAAAACAATGGATTCTTACAGTAAGACATTCAGCAAAGAGTTAGACGTGTGCCCGTATGCGTATGAAGATTGGCACCCACTTTAAGCTGAAAAGGAAACAACTCTTTAAACACTGTTTAAGCTAAGATCTAAACCATTATGAGTGGGATACAGAACCATTGTACTCTACACTCACGTATAAAGTATCTGTGGACTTGGTGCAAACCAGTTTCTCTGTACTTGAAGGAGCATTTTATGCAGTTGTTCTTAGCTTGGTGTAAGGTCACTGCCATGCAGACGCACTGAGAATGTGCTAGAGTAAAGCAGGAGAAAGGAGGAACTCAATGTTTCCTGGAAAGGAAGAAAAGCATTGATCAAAAGCTGATTTCTGCCGTATGAGACAGCCTAGAGAAACCATAGATCAAAAAGCAAAGCTTGCTGTCTCCATCTTCAGTGTGATTCAGCAGGTACCCAAATTACTGAATTATTTTTAATAGCTCTTGTCTAGAGATGGCAAACTTTGCTAGTGGATGTAAAAATGGTAATTTTGAAACACTCTGCAGAACTTGAAAATATCTTGTAGTAATGTGTCTGAAACAAAATAATGAGAGATTTGTGTGTAAGTTCCTGTGGCACAGATGAAAGTTATTGAGGGTATAAATTTGTGTGAATAGGATATGAGAAATGAATCTTTTTCCAAAGTTTACATTCACAGTTTTTCTCTGCCCATGTCCACGGGATGCTAGAGTATAAATGTTCTTATCATTTTAAAGCTTAAACCTTTATAAAAAGAATAGAAGTCCATGTGAGAGAGGCCCTCATCATCTAGTCTGCTAGTGTATTGTCCTTTAGATTTAAAGTGATTTTTTGGTAATCAACTGTGAAATAATATGTCCATGTCTGTGTGAAATCGTATCTCCATGTTTATGGGGAAATGTGCACGCTTTGACCTCAGTACCAGTTGATTGGCAAATGAAACTTGGCCATTGTCAAATAGTAAGAGGTGTTTGTTCTGTTCCTATTTACTAGGAATTTCTGCAGTTGACAAAAAAAAAAAAAAGTCAGCATTTCCATTTCACTGGAAATTACAACGTTTTAGTATATGTTTCTGCCCCAAACTTAAGATGACAGGAAAAAGTTCTAAAAAAAAATTGCCTGGAACATGTGAAGAAATACAGTTGTGACAGTAATTCATCTGGCAGTAGCACAACGCCTCCTGGAAGCAGAAATACTGATGATTTATCCCATCATTGTTGCCATCAACTGGGTCCTTTGAAGAGATTACTTCTGCTAATATCTTTATACTTCTGTCTCTTCCTATGCACCAGGGCCTTGCGTGTGTGACTAGATACATCATCTGAGAGATGCTGAATTGCAGATAAGCTGGTTAACATCAAACTGATTCAATGTTTAGGCCTAGGTCTGCAAACCAGGATGTCTCTTCTCAGGTCAACCCAAACCAAAGCACCTCATTCTTTTCTGTCTTCTGATGAAATGTCAGTAGCATTTCCACAAAAATGCTCTCAACTGGGCAAAAATGTAATTTTCCATTGAAAAAGTCATGTAATTTAAAGAAAATCCCAGTGACCTCTAATAGAAAGTAACATCCCTGCTGCCTGTTCCACTCCATCATACATACTCAAAATAAGTCTTGTGACTTTTATACACTCTCTAACATTTGCCATTCCCTCCATGTATGCCGCCATCATTAATACCAGAGCAGTTTAACCTATCTTCTCCTACCTCCCTTCTTTCCTCTTCAGCTGATTAAATATGCTGTAGCTAATACAATCTATCAAGTATATTGTGCTTTTGGATCTCTTTGCAAGGTCTTTTTCTTTTTCCTTTGTGTATGTGATGAACTATAATTATCCAAACATTTTTTTCTACAGTTTCTTTAATCTCAGATACTTGGGCAGCATGGGAGAGGGGCAGAAGTGGAGGAACATATCCCAACTAAACATTTGCTACTACATTTATTTCAGTCTGGAAAAGACCACAAATGATAAGACAAACTGAAACACATCCTTTAAAGTATGGAAAGAAAAAGTAGACGTTTACAAATTATGAAGTACTAAAGTAATTTTTGCAGTATATATAACATCTCGGAGAGGCTCATACAAACTACTAGTGAAATAACACTCTCCTTGAAATAGTACATTTGATCAGAATGTAAGGAGGTGTTTGATTTAGTATTGCAGCAAAGGATACAAGCTCTACTGCAGGAACCAGTGAACAGAGAGGATACTGGTATAGATAATGATGGTGTGGGAGTGTGTATGATGTGGTATTCATTTTTGGAATTTATCTAAGAGAAAGGTGATTGAAATATAACACAGTAAATGAGATATTAATGCAAAGCACCAAAATGCTAAAAATGATACGTTTCAGAAAAGAAATAAAAGGTAGGCAAATACTGCTGCTAATATCCCATTTAAAGATTAAGGATTTTTACAGTTTAGGAAAATGTTAGAGGGAAAATCTAAGTAATATTTACCAAGGCAGTGAGAAGAGCATGTGCAGGAAAGAAGAGTGTCTGCAAGGAAGCTCTCAAAGGGGAAGGAAGAAGCTACTTAAAATAAGCAAGCAGAGGAAATGTAATTAAATGCTAGGACAGATAATGCAAGGAGAAATAAAAGGATGATAGATCCTGTGGTTGACGTTGCGCAAGTGATTCTCCTTGAGCTGGCAAAATGATGTAGAGCTGACCGGGCCATACAAAGGCTACAGCTTCAAATGTATGCTGCAAAAACACAAATACAGATTTTGCATTCAATTGTTAAAATCAGATTACCATCTGAACTGGTTTGTGTATGCGTGTGCCCGTATGAACAATCACTTCTGTGGGCATAATTTACGAGGGCTGCTTTCTGAACTCTGATTCTATAAATCAAAGCGTATTCTGTAAGTACACATAGCGATCTGGGAATGCTATAAAATTTGTGTACTGGTTGTCCCTCTTTTCCATTTCCAGTCTCAACTCCACAGTCCAGAAATGCTCTTACTTTATATTGCTCTTTTAACCTTTGGATGGCATCTCATGTATGTTTACAGCTTTTGCACAAAAGCTGACTGTAGCAATTTTTTTTTTTTTAATTAATTTAGGAGGCACAAGATCACAAAGAGAGGGAAGCGTTCTCTTTTGTGATCTTGCAACATTTTTAGATGTGAGGAGGTATGACTGGTGTTCAGTGATTGCCAAAACTTCTACCCAGATTATGAAATACAGATTGTGATTGATAGTGAAGATGATCAGCGTATGTTTGCTTCAGAAGGTACGCAAGCAGAAAAATCAGTAACATAATGAACATGCAGCTGAATGACTGCAGCTATTCTCGCTTCAGTTTTTTCTTTTTTGGTGGGGAGAATGGGAGGAGGTTCTTCTTGTACAGAAATTTATAAGGTTCAGTGATATGAACAGTAAACAAAATGAGAAAAAATAGAGAAAGGGAAAGTTCAGTGCAGAAAGCAGTAGGCTGAAAGCAAAGACAGCAAGGTGAAGCAGCCTCTAATACAACTTGCAAGTAAAGGGCATCGTGGAGGCATACAAATATGTTCAGTACACAGCTGAGTACTTCAGTGCAATAAACTCAAAGGTACAATTCAAACTCAATTTTGGATACTTCGGATCAGCTCATTTTATGGACTTATGAGTCACTCAATTATTTGTAAAGAAGATAGACCAAGATTCAAAGTATACAAGGCGCATCTTAATTTATAGAATAATGTTCTGAATTTCAGTGTCTACTGAAAGGAGTTACAGTTCCTCCTAAGTGTTAGTATTTATTCTTTACATCTTATATAAACTACTGCCATCAACAATGACTCTGTATTGCGTCAAGGTTGCTGTACAGAGACAGATGAAGAGCTTATCTTCTGTACGTATTCTGACTTTTCCTCATGATTTTGCTGCTCCACTGACTTGGCTGTCTTTGGGCCTTTGTTGCCTTATGTGAAGCTTTCTTTAACATAGAAAATGACATTATTATCCCAGAAACACGGTAAACATCTACATTATCAAAAAATCTGATATAAAATGCTGCAGGCATAACCACACTTGCGACTCCTCTGAGCATTTCTCACTTTTACAGCCTTTCAAAGGTGCATTTTCCAGTTCATAGCAGAGTTTATTTCTGGAACTTTGCATTGGATGAAATACGGATGCTGGATGAGGCTGTTCTGGCAGCGTCAAGTTGCTGATGTCGACCACGCTAAGAGCTGTGTGGCGTGTTGTTTGTGGTGAGGCCACTAAAGAACGAAGTACTGCTGGATCTAGAAAGCTGCAGTACATGGATCTGCTCTATGCTAAACACTTGTAAGAAAAGCGCTACCCATTTATGAGTTGCAATAATGGGCTGAACGCTGCAACTTCATGCTTCTCTTTGTTAAAACTTGGGCTACCTACATACACCATACACTCCCTCCTAACCATGAATTTTCTTTTTTTTTCCCACCAGGGCGTATTTCAAAACATTTGTCCCTCAGTTCCAGGAGGCAGCATTCGCTAATGGAAAGCTTTAGGTAGCCTCGGGCATTGAGATGATACTGGACAGATCTCTTCAGTCTACGCTTGTCAGCACACAAGAAGAATTCCTGGAAACGGGCTGGACTGGCTTGATAATTTCTAGCCTCTGAAACGGATTTGGTAGCTTCAGTTTTTGTCAAATTGATGAAACGATGACCTCAGCTAGCACGCTCAAAACCGAGTGTTTGATATTCATCCCATCCCTTTGCCTCTGCCACTGCCATTCCTTCACATATCTACTGGATTAAATTTAAAAGCGTGTGTTTTGATGTGATAACATTTTCTGGTGCCAACAGTGTCCTATATGTCATACCTTGTTTGCTTGTCTTCAGAGGGTGTTAATTGGATTTTTTTTTTTCACAGAAATTTGTGAAATTTGTATATTTAGTTAACATTTCCAGCTTATCCTGAGAAAATCTAAAACTGCCGTATGTACCAGAAATGCCTAATGGACTGTACAGTGCCATATTCTGCCTTGGATGTTGGCATCTCACCGTGGTTCTTCTTCTCACAGGTATGAGTATGAGTTGCACAGTTCAATTCTCAGTGCCTTTCAACTTGGTCTGATACTAATATGGCAGGGGTTTGGAGCTGTGATTTTTTTAATTATTATTATTATTTCAGTTGAAAGCTCATCTTATATTAAGTCCTGTGCTTTTATGCTTTGTTTTTATTTCCAGTTGCACACTTTCAGTGTTTTACTAATGAACTCCCTTTGCTTTTATGAAAAAGTTTTAGTACTCCAGTACAAATGCTCATAGAGCTAGTTATATAAATTGGTATAACAAAATAATGCTCTCTCGTAGACCTGTAATTTTTCCAAGTAAGATAAATACTGCTAAGAAAAAAACTTTGAACAAACGAGTGAGCGATGTCTTGGAAAATAACTAATGAAATAATGTAGGGTTATAGATAGTTAGCTTAATGCTTAAGTTCAACATGTCTTCTCAGAAATAATGTAAGTGTATATAACTGGAAACATTACCTCCCCTCAGTCTTAAATGCCAAATGCAAAATTCCACCTATTCATCCTTTCTTTCATGCTCGTGTCAGGCGCACCAGTTAGGGCTAACGGACACGGTGTCACTTCCCAAATTAATTTGTAAATAGACATGGGGACTTTCCAGTAAGGAATGAAATGAGCGGTCTGCGTTGCTTATAAATGGCACATGGAAAATGTGCCCCACTTCTGCTAAATATAAGGAACTAAATGAATAGTATGCAGATGATACAGTGGCACTGAAAAACATTGCATTTGAAAATATTCACCATATCACCACTATCTGCTCGTGTAATGAAATCTCATCAAATTAATGGATTGGCAGTGTTGTACCCTTTGTAAAACTTGTTATTGTACATTAGAATCACAGCTTTCCAGTGGGATGTCCACCTAGGGGATATGGATGGGTCTTGAGCAGTGAAGCTTAATAATTAAAAATTATGCAAATTAGTTGCCTCTAGAAACTACAGGTATTTTTAGCTAGTTTATAGGCAAAATCTTAGTTTATGTTTAATACTGAAGTTCTTGACTGGAAATTAAGCTGCAAACAAAATCAGAGTTGTTACTGCAAATTACTGAGAAAGGGGACATGTTCTGTCCTGTGACCCATCTCCATGTGACTGCTGCTGCATTATCTGAGGGCTGTAAACAGCTCCAAAGGTCTGAGGCTGAATTCTCCCCGTGGAGGCATCGCATTAGGCTTTTGCATGCAAACCAAGTCTTACAGCAGATGTGGAGGGAAATGGCTTTGTGTGTCAAGCAAAAAACATAGCTGAACAAGCTCAAATGACTGAAAACAGGCATTGCTTAGTGTATTGGGACAATCTCAAATCTGCATTTCTTCAGGTAAAAATCAAAGCCTCACACACATACGAATAAGCTAACTCTTGTGAATTGGGAGGGAAAAGGAGGACAGATAAGGAAAAGCGTTCAAAGTCTTATAGTAACAATCTCTATTACCTTCAAAAGGAAAAACAAAACTCAAGTTGCATCAGTAGATCCCTGGAACCTTACGTTTTATAGCACTGTCTTTGATTCAGTGTTGCAATGACTGCCCCATGAACTTAATTGATTGCCCAAGTGGCACCAGTACTTTTTTAATCTTTTCAGACATTGCCAAGATGCTTTCAAAGGCTACCAATTCCAAAATGATCCAAAAGGAGTTGCACTCCTGGATGAACATTTTCAACCAAAAATGCATCCTTCACCTCAGTCCTCAGAATTCTGGACTGTTGTAGTACTAAGGTCTACGTGTTCCAGGAGCCATGTAAGAGAGGACTTTGAGGATATAGTAAGCCTAAATCAACAATTCCTCATGTTATTCAATAACTTTATACCAACTTTTCACTAGCATGTATGGAAATAAGCCAATGGTTTCAGTTTTAATTTTACCTCTTGCAGCTGGTACTATTTGGCCAAAAAAAATGAGGTAGAAGGGTTGAGAAACTGATCCGTTTGTTTTTGAGATAGTCTGCAAGCCTAACAATTTTCAGGTTAGAAAAAAAGGCATTTTGCTTGTTCTGAATGAGCATTTTCTTTATTTCAAAGCCACCCTGCACTCTGACGCACCCAGCAGTAGTTTATGGAGGAGCCCTTCCTGGGTTGTTCTCAGGGTGGTTTGTGGGTGTTAGACCAGTACAGGTAGGGCGTTAGGAGGAAGGACGTGGAAATGAGCAAGCTCTTCTCTTCAGATTATGTATAAATGCTAAATCAGAAAGGAGATTTAGTCTGGATAATTTCATACCAAATCAAGTATGGATTGAAGCAATTTAAGTTAGCCACAGGAGCTGTGATCTGATAAGGTGGAGTTAACTCTGTCATACTCTGTTTTCTGATAATAGCCATTATGGCCACTTTAATGGAGATGAAACTTTCGGCTCTTTCTCTCCCATTATGTGATATATGCAATTAAAAGGAGCAGTTGGACCTAAGCTGATTCCTGTGGTTTCTTAGAACAACAAAACAGGAGAAAAACAGGGATGTTACAAACATGCTGAAAAGCCTCAGTTCTACTCTGTCATGATTTTAATTGATAGAACGCAGTAAGCCTGTATTTACTATTCCCCATCAGTGTACAACTTTCTGACAGTCCTTCAAAGTGTAGATGTAAGAGTCGAGCTTTATTCGTCTGTATGCGTTGCATCCACTGTGCTAGAGGTAATACCAAAACTTTTAGACTCCAAGTTTATTTTGTGAACTTGCTGAAAAGACTGGACAAGCAGCTGGAAGAATAAATAAAAGTTAACAATACTGCATGTGGTTTGGCCTTCATTGATCTTTCTGTCACGCTGGTCATTGCTTTGTTGATCAGCATGCTTTGTTTGCTGAATCGGCAACGTTTTCAGCATCATCTGCGTCCTTGAACATCCTCCCATTCATATACGGAATAAATTTGACTCAGTTTTTCAGAAAAAAAATCATTGCTAGAATTAGCACCGATCTCCTACGCATTGTTAAAGCCTTACTAAGCATGTTTTTCTGTGTATTTTCTTGTTCTCATCCTGTCTGGCACTTATGGCAATCAGCATCCTTGGTGAATCAGTCAGGAGACTGAAGTCTGCACTGAAGCACGGTGCCGTGAGTCCTTCTTCAGGTGATTTCACGGGAGGAGACTTCTCAAGCAGGAAGGGATGGAACGGGGCTGGTTGTTCTCCTTCCAGCTGTGCCCCCTGCTACAAGACTGGGCTTTTAACAGAGGTCAAAAACCTGCTCAAGTAGTAAGTAGGGACAGCTGCTTAGCTGCATCGTCAGCCTCAGCGAGGGGAGCTGGTAGAAACCTGCAGTAGCATGCGAGAGCTGCTCCTGCTGGTCCGAAATGCTTTACTAATACCGAGTCTGAGTGGCAGCGGTAGGTGAAGATGAAAGGGCAGTGGAGCCCTCTATCTAATTTCTCGCCCTTCCAGCTTTGTGAGAAAGGCGTGCTGCAAGAAGGTACCAAGCTTTGGACACAGCTCCTGGCCACGACTTAATTACAGGCTGCTGTCCTTGCCCTGTGAAGCAAATGAAATCTGTGACAAAAGAGACGGCCAGTGAACGCTCCTCCCTTAAATTACTTACCTCTCTGCAGCGGGTGCATTGTAATGCTCAGTAAACCTGAAGGTAACACTGTTTTGAATGTCTTAAATGGTACTGAAATCCCTTAAGTCATCTCCTTTGCAGTTTCCCTCTCCAGGTGTCTGTGATGTCCCGGGACAGTCTTGTTGTCTTCTTACTACTTGCTGCTATTTTGAGCAAGCGTGAGTTTTTTCGTTTTAACAAAGCAGGCTGGTGTATGCCACTGTCTTCTGGCCTGCACTGAATGCGGAATGATGTGCTGTAAAAAACGTGAGCCTTACTGTAGAGAGTGGTTTTATTTATTAAGCTTAGCGCTGTATTCTCCACAACAGAATGGTTGTGAGGAAATACTCGAGTGCTTTCCATCTTTTGCACTGAATTTTAGCTTAACGCACATCTTAGCATCAGCAGGGGGAAAGTGTATTCCGAAGGAAGCCTGCACCGAATTAAGCCATTGATCGGGTTGTATCTTTTCCTGTTTGCACTTGGAAACAATAGATTTTGTCCCTTTGGTGGGCAAAGCCAGTAGCAGCCTGAACAATGCACATCATCAGCTGTAATTTTTTTCCACTGACTTGTGTGGATTCGAGCATAATTTCAAGCTTTGTACTGGGGGGAAGTAAACAACGCAAATATCAGCAACCTGCAAGCGATTTTAGCTATGTATGAAGTAAAAGGCTAGCAGTCTGCTACACCGTAGAATTCCTGAGTTCTTGCAGGATATTTTGAAGCACGTGGCCTGAAAAATTCATGGCGTGTAGGTGATTTTAGTCCTGCTTTTCCTATTCTCTTTCCTGTCTTAGATTTAAAAGCACAGTTCTTGGTTCCAAGGCACTGCACAAACACCATTTTGTTAAAGTGGTAGTTACCAAGCAAAAAAAAGGCAGGGGGGAGGCTGGGATCAGCTGCTGAAAATAGGCCTTAAATCATCAAGAAATCAACAAAGGAAGCGAGGTTTGGCGGCTGCCCTGCCACTTGCTGAGTCTACAATATGGGCCTTCAAATGTGTCCCCAGTGCAAATTAAAAAAAAAATGCTTTTTTTTTTTTTCTTGCAGTGATAAAGAATAAATACAATATTAAGCAACAGGAAGTAAAGCAAGCATTTAATTGCGGGCATGAAAAGCAAAATTCACACTAGAAGCCTAATGTTATTTGTTCCTACAGCTCCCTGGATTTCTCTTGTCACCAGAGAGGGTGAAGGATTAATGTGTCTTGCTACAGCTGCCTGTGGTGAAAATTGATCCTTGGGGTGCTACATGTTTTCATCAAACTCTATTTAAACGCTAATGATGCTTTTTCTGTCCCCAAGGATGGCAACACCGTACCAGTGAAAAGCAAATCTTAGGCTATCAGGGGTTTCTATTCCACTGCTGCTCCATTTCCAGCCCTCGATTTGGGTGGAGCGAGCGCTTTTTAAGCCATCCAGCCTGCCAGCAAGCAGGGTACATTTTATTTCCTCAGTGTTTATTCAAAATGATTCAAGCTGATTATAATTTGACATCTTGTTTCCTTTACCCCACTGTCCCTTACAGCAAAAGGGTTTTTTTTGGTATTTCTTTGGAAATCACAGCCGTCAAGTTTATTTGTGCCTTTCAAAGGGAATTTAGCCCTGGTGCCGGAGCAGCAGCTCGAGGTTGGAGCCTTCAGCTCATTCTCTGAACTGCACAGTCAGCAGCAGCACAAGCGTCGCGCACCCCTCCCAGCAAACCTCACGTGAGCTTGTTCTGACGGGAGGACAGCCAGGAGTGACAAAAACCCCAGCCTTTTTTTTCCTGCTCCTCAGACTGCTCGCAAAACGCCCGGTGCTCATCCGGTTGCTGCACGTAGCTTCGTCTGCTGCTAGGGACGGGACCCCCGCTCCCCGTTGGAGAGGTGATGGGTTACTGCTTGCCTGGGGCTGGGGTCCTTTCTGCACCCGGCGGGGAAGCTGTGCCAGAGGGGAATTGTGCCCCGCTGCCGAAGCAGGGCATTGCCTCTCGAGCCTTGATAGGGAAAGGCAGCTGCAAAATCCAGCTGCAACTCAAGAACAGCCCTGCCAGCTAACGGTGATTTCTTGTGTGTTTTGGCCTACCGAGCCTACTCTGTCTTCTGCTGCCTTACGGCTCCCAGAGAGCGGATGCAGCAGAGGAGTTTCTCCTTGCACCTCCAGTCCTAGAGGAACATAAAAGGCTCAGAGCTGTTCACGATCAGCTTCCCAGCTGAACTCTTCTACCCTCATTGTGAGAAGGGGAAGCAAAAAGGTGAAATAAAAACCTGTGTTGCAGAACCAGTTTGTTTCAGGCATTTCTTAGCCCCTTGGTTTGCTTCCACGGCTGTTTTAGTATTGCTTTCTAGTGAAAAGGATACCATAGTACATGGCATTTGCTGCACACGTCCCTCCATCCCAGCTCCTCCGCTTCCCTCGGGGCTGTGGACGTGAGCTGAGGCGGCCAGGGGTGAAGCAGGGAACAGGATGGCATTTTCCGGTTTCAGCAAGAAAGAGGGGAGCTTGGGTCAACGAGTTTGTGCTGCGAGAGCTGGACTCATCTTCTTCTGAGCACCAGTGGCACTTGTAGCCAAGAAGAAATAACAGCTCCTGTCTAATGGGGTCAGATAGCTTAATGGAGCGGTTTCCGCACGGTGGTGGCTGTATAATTACACACTGGGCCGTGGCGTGTCTGCTTCTAATAGCGCCCTGGACTCTTGTGAGTGACTCAGCTGCTGCTTGAGGCTAATTATGGGCAAGCTGCGTGAAACCCCCCGAGCTGATCCTGCCAGCCTCGCTTCCCCTGGCTGGGGACTCGGCACCGAGGGGGGTTGCTCAGCGCAGAGCTGGGCAAATGCCTGCTCGTGGGGAAGGGGCTGTGCAAAGACAGGCTCTGAACCACGCACGGGTGCCTGGTTCGAAGAGGGGGCTCTGTCTGTCGGGACATGGCTCATGCGAGCCTTGTTCCTCGCCTCTGGTCTTAGCTGGAGCTGGGGGGTTGCAACGCAGCTTCAGTAATCTATTGGGTTGGTTTCATGGAGCGCTTCTTCCGTGTTTGTAATAGCCATTTTGTTGCATTTAGCATGATTTTTGTTGTGATGCTTTAGAAATGGATCACGTATTTGGCCCTTTGTAATACTAAGCAGTGTACTCATCCCTGTGACATACTCTGGCAGAAGGGTCTGCACATTAACTCTACTGTACCAAGTGTTATTTATTCTCTCTGCTCCAGAGGTGCTGTGAAGGAGACTCAAGAAGCAGCTCATATACTTGAAGGCAGCACAGAAAAAAAAAAATGTGAGAACGCTCTGGAGATTACCAGCATCGCCTCAAGCATTATTTGTACAGACCTGATCTTTGCTAACAACAACTACAGATTTTAAAGCGTTTGCAGGAAAGAAGTAACAAGGGTATACACACGTCTAGTGCTATATGCACAGGCTATGAGGAGCTGCAAGAAGCTGCTAAAATGAATTCACAGGGAGTTTCATGGCTCCTTATATCAGGCTCTGTCAGGTTATGTTTGCGGGGAAGTCTTGTCAAAAATCCTTCTTCCAAAAGCAACATCATCATAGGCAAAAATCTCCAGGATATCCAGCATGGGGGGAGAGAGCATTTCCAGCAAGAGGCTGGGGAATCTCCTTGGGAAATTTTGAGACATAAGCAGGCAAAGCTGTGGCAGTCCTGGTGCTGGGGATAGCCCTGCTTCAAGCAAAAGGCTGGACTAAATGACCTGCAGACACGCGTCTCGGGCAACTTTCATGTCATCTTTTTTAAAACCTGAGATACAGATCTAAGCACAACCTGATATTATCTTAAAAGCTAGTTCAGAGTCAATAGCAAGTGGAAAAGGAAATGAGAAAAAAATAGTGAGATTTCAGAAGTTCACTGTTTCTAACCATTTTCAGATCTTAGAAGTGCAGAGACATAAATTCAGTACTTTTTTGGTCACTTGTCTGGTGTTAGTAGGGACCACTGCAAAAACGTAGCTGGTGTCTCTATAATACGGTGCTCTAAATAACTGCCTGAGCTGGTTCTGAGCAGAGTAGCCTGAGTACTTAAGTGCTATGGCCATATTGCATCATCCCTTCTTTTTTGACTTTATGAAAGGTACCTTGATGTTGCCTTGAAAAAAAAGCTGCGTTTGGATTTGAAAGTCAGCTGGGCGTCTGGAGCCAATGCTCTCCGTGTACAAAAAAACAAGCCACTTCTTCAGCAAGGGTTTCAGGCTGGAAACAGGTCCAATATGCATTGAATTCTTATTGTTTGGGGTCTTTTATTCTATTTAAAGAGCATTTCACAAGCAGGAAGGAGTTAAAATTGAGTGCAGTGAGCTGCTTGGTGGGCCACAGGATCAGGCTGGACTGGAAGCCAGCAGGAGTCTGTACACGCGCACACCTGAGGGGCCTGTTTGCAGGGAAGTTTGCATTTTACGTCTGACATCTTGCTATAGAAAAATAAGAATTGTTTTGAGGTTTGTCTTTGCGCCTGGTCCTGCCACTCAAGATTAAATCTCGCAGACAAAACAAGCTGTTTGGGAGGCGGACCAAGAATGCCTTTACAGTGAAGAAAAATATAAACACTCAGCCAACTGTGATTAACTATTGAATGCAAAACACTCCCTGGGTTTTGTTTATTTGTAGACTGTAGAGAAATCTCCCAAACGCTGCCATGCTTTCAGTGTGAAAACACTCCAGCCTGTACAACCCACTATTGCTGGGGGAAGGAAAGGATTTTGTCCATTTTGCCGCGAGCTGTTTCTCGAGCGCCTTTTTTTTTTTTTTTTTTTCCTCCAAATGTGTTGTTTATTTGGTTTTGCAAAGGCGTTGTACCCAGTTTCCTTTCATTGTGCACAGTCCTGCCTTCAGCTGCTTGCACCTGAGCAGGGCTGCAGCTCCCTCCCCTCCTGCTCAGCTCGGAGAGGCTGAGGGTGCCTGGTGCCACACCACACACGGGCTCCTGACGCCCTCTGAACATCGTCCAGGTGAGCACGGGGAGAAGCCGTCAGTAAGAAAGACCCAAAATGTGCCTATGAGCAATTGCTTGTTGCCGGCAGGCAACTCGGGGCATCCCCAAACTTGGAGGCAGCTGCTGGAATGACGACAGCATGCAAAGAGCCCGAGCCCTTTGCAGAGTGCTTTATGTGTGCATCTGCTTCTTCCTGCTATCAAGGTGATCGTGTTCAAGTTTGTGGCCAAATCTAGATTTTAAAGAAGAGAAAGCAAGCAAGCCATGGCAGCTGGACGGAGAAGGGGGGCAGCCGTGCTGCTGTCGGTCAGGGAGCAATACTGCTGAGTGTGGTGAAACTCTCCTGTCCTGGGAGGCTGACTGCAAAATGCAGCTTGTAAATGTGGAGCACATGTTTATATGAAGCTTTTTCTAGTTTTATAATCCAACGCAAACCAAGTGTGAGACAGCTGGAGCAGCGTGCCTTCTGAGTGCTGTGTTTGCATTTGAGAGACTGAAGGTGGAAGCAAGGTGGGGCTGCAGGGGCAAGGAAACGCAGAGTAAATGGTGTTAACTGGGAGAGAAAAGCAGAGTTATGGAACCTCCTTTGGCTCCAGTTTCCTAAATTACAGGAGTAATTTGTGTTTTTTAATTAACTTACTAGTGTCTCTGTAGACACAGCGCTGGGCAGGCCTGCTGGGGAGATGTAACCTCTGAAGGCAGCGGGCCAAACTGTGCCTGCCTCACTCCGCCATGCACATCGCTGCGCCCGCGATGTGAGTGGCCGTGAAGCACGGTTTCGTCCTGTATTTCAGCATCGGCCATCGGATGGCTGTAGGCTGGAACATGGGCTCTGCGTCCTGCCCACTGGTGTGACACCACCGCGCTCCTCAGCCCGGCTGCAAGGTGGGCTTTGCTGCTTCATTAAGCGAGGCTGTGTGGGGAAAGGCGTAGTGGTGGGTTAGACAACAGCAGTCAGTGAGACCTGGCCCAAACAGGCTCTTACTTGGGGGTCGGCTGCTGTCTATGAAACGTAAGCCATACTCAGTTATTGAAGCACAGGCTGCCTTAATGCTTTTTCCTCAGGCCTGGACAGGAAAGCCTTTCCATGCAGTTACTGCAGGTGTAGTCAGGACACACTGGTATGCCCAAATATATTATCTTGTTGTTTTGGTTTGTTTCTTTAGTTTTTTGTTGTTGTTGCTGAAGGACTGTTTTGTTTATTACATGCTTCACTGACAGTAAATGTAAGATCACTTCTGCCCGCTCCCTGAAGTTAGAAGGAACAGACCCCAGATTAACTGTTCTGTCATTTCACCCGGGCACTCTAAAAACAAAACACGACCAAAACCGACTGCAGCAGTTTCTGTAAGTGTAAACAGCGAGACCGATAACATCTAATCGGCATCTTTGCCAAGTCAAGGTAGCAAGAAGTTCTGGCTTTATAACATTAAAAAGGCTTTGTAGTTGGCGTAGCACTTTTCATCCGAGGACATCAAAGTGCACTGCAGGCGCTAGCTCATCAGGTTTCCCCGCGCCCTTGTGAGGTAGCCCTGGCTGTGGCTGCGCGAGCCGGACCGGGCCTCGTCCAGCCAGGCCTTGTGCAGGGGAGGGCATAGCCTCCGGGCTGCCCTCAGTCCCCGAGGCTCAAGAGGCTCCCCTGAGGCCTTCACCTCCAGGAGCCTCCGCCACTGACGGGGAAGTGCCTGAGCTTCCCTGGGCCCCGCAGGGCTGCTCGTGGGCACGCCCGGCATCACCCGCCACCTGCCGGGACCGCCAGCCTCCTCAGAGGCGAGGTCTGATAAGGCAGGGCCAGCCGCTCCTGCCTGCGGGAGCCAGCTCCTCCAGGGCAGCCTGCTTGGAAACAAAGAGCAGGAGGAGGAGGAGGAGGAGGTGCCGCCTCCCTTTTGTTCAGTAGCTGCGCAGTTACGCCAGGGCTGGGCACCGCGGGGGCCATCTCCTCCAGCCCAGTGCCAGCAGGGACGGTGAGCGTCCCCTGGGCTGTGGGATGAAAGGCGTGGGTGCACACCTCAAGAGAGGGGGCCCTGTGGTGGGTCTGGGGGATGAAAGCAAGTGTTTCCCATCAACAGTGAGCAAGGTGCCCAAGCCTAATGGAAAAAATGAGGGGGGGGGGGGGGAAGAGATGTGAGCCACACCTCTCCGTTATTCCCTATTGAGTCATCACGGTGGTTCCATGCTTGGTGGGGAGCCTGCTGTGACCCCTTCCCAGGGCACCAGCCTGTCCCAGGCACCATAACCAGCACCTTGCTCCTTGCTTAGCCCTATGGCTTGTACTGCGAGGAACGTATTCCCAAAGTTGGGAGCTGCAGCGGGACCTATCCTAGTGCCCAGCACCCATAAGGAGCGGCACCAAATGGCTTTTCCTCCCACACCGCGAAATTTCCTGGCAATGCCCTCGTGTGTGCCTGAGACGGGAGGGAAGGGGAGAGGGAAGCAGCTGAGCCTTGCTTGGGAGGCAGCGGGGCTCCGCAGCCGCTTTCACAACAGGAGGAAGGCGGGGGAGCATTTGCATGCTGGTACGCTGGCTTCCTGCTGGAGCCGTAAGGTATGCCGGTGTCTCAGGAAACTGCCTGAAAGCTCTTTGATCAGCAAGAGAATAATGGAAAAATATCTGATTTAATATGGGTCAAATTAACATAGATTCCACTGGTTAAACAGAGAAAGCCTTAAAATAGAAGATGTTCCTTAAGAAAAAAAGAAAAAGATCAGATTAAGGCCAGATGAGCCTTGTCCGACCGAGAGGCATAAAATGCTGTTCCCAGCATGTTGTGGTTATTTTGTAATAACCATGCATTACACTGATACGCCTATGTAATTGCATACAGGGAAAACAGGAGTAGCATGTAATATAAAAGCGCCAGACATCACCAACAGCCATGAAGTAAAGTATATTCATAGTGGTCCAGAACCTGCAGGTTTTTTCCTTATCTGAAATTCCCTTCCTTGGGTAGTTTTGCTTGAGTAATACTTTTTGTTCAAGATTTGACCCCAAAACTTCAAGAAGAGGGAAGTGTCCTAGAAGGCCACCTCACTGTTTCATTCACTGTCCTTGGATCCTTAATGTTTAATCTACTACAGTCAGCTGCTCAAGGAAAAACGTCAGAAGATAATATAGTATCTGGTTTCATTTCTCCTTGATCTCACCAAATTTTTTGATGTCTTGACAGAAGTGAAATGTGGAAATTCCTCTAAAAGCTATGTAACTATTAAAAAAAAAAAAAAAAAAAAAGGAAAGGAAGAAAGGAAAGAAAGAAAGAAAACACAGTGAGTGCAGTTGGCCAAGGTATGGTCATCAGGCTCAAGTTCAAACACAGTGTTTAAACACTTGCTTAACTTATTAATTGAAGTCAATAGGATTTCAAGCACTTTGCTGAAATGGGAGATTTTGTGGACAACAGTTGTGCCAGTACATTTGTAATACAGAAATCAAGTCATGCCAGGTTTATTTTGGCTCAGGGTTTCTTTGTGGTGGTGATTGACAAATCCACAGAATTGGACCGATACCAGAGAGGTGATGACTGTAAGAGAAGTGATGACAAGAAATAATAAATTTTGAACTGGCAAACACTTTAGCTTGAGCAGGCTGAAAACCTCTACGTAAGGGAACAAAGAAGTCCATTTATGCTGATAAATGCACTCTTTTCAGGAAGACCTCCAGTTCATCAGCAACTAATTTGCTGGGGTAGCTAAAAATGTTGAAGTAAATCCTTTTCTAAGTGGTGTAACAGCACTGAAGCTCTTGGAAATGGACAGGTTTATATCACTTGATAGCCTAGTCATATAATCTTATAATCACTTTGAAAAAGATTCATTTCCTGGAGAAAAAATTTCATGCCTTAGCGTTGCAGACTGTAGGACAGAGCTTAGCATGGTAATGCATTTTGTGTCTGTCATTGGAGGTTGTTCAAACATACCCCACTAACCAATAAATCACTGCCTAATTGAAAAGATTCACAGAAATGGGTTACAACATCGAGGTCGGAACCAGTACAGTAGGAATTAGACCGTCAGTGTCCATACATAGGGTGTGGCTCAGAGAGAAGATCTCACAGCCTGCCCCCGCTTGCCCTGCTCCCTCCTCTTCCTCTTGCTTCTCCCTTTTCTTCCTCCCACCACTCTTCATTGCTTGATCCTTTGCATCTCCCTCGGCACCAGCTCTGGTACATACCTGCTTGCATGGAGAGCAAGTTCAACTCACTAGCCTAGCAAAAAAGAAACGAAAAACCAATGGTTTTTTGTTTGGGTTTGGTTTTTCCTATTTCAGCGAGTTGACTCAGCATGCAGTGCCATCAGCCAAGCACGCGAGCAACGCAAGTGGAAGGAGCATGGCCGGGGAGCCTCATCCCACAGCAGGAGCGGGCAGCGGTTCCAGCTCTGGCCACCGCACGACACCACGCCTCGACTCTGCCGTGGCAATTTCCACTTTACTGACACAGGGCAACGTGGACAAGTTATTGCCGGTACATCAAAGGGCTGGAAAAAATTAATCAACAGCACCTCCGAGCTATTAGGCATAGAACGTAGCTAGATAAAATCATAAATAATGAAATCCTGTAAGGATGTTGCACAACGAGTATTGAGGCAAAGCTCATAAAAGTCTTCTTCACGGCATCTGAGCCTTTTCCTTCCACGGAAGACATTGTTTTCTAAAAGCGATTTTTGTACAGTAAGCTCACACTGGGCAGAAGCGGGAAGGGCCCCAGCCCATGTGATGTCAGGATAAATATGTGGGAAGCCAATGCAGCAAAAACTTCAGCCAGAGGAATGTCTGGTGCAGAGTGGCGCGGGAGCAGGCTGGCTCCCCGTCCCACCTTCGGCACAGCTGCCAGAGAGGCCCTTGCCGAGGACTGGGCTGAGCGGCGGCATGGCTGGGTACAGCAGGCCGGGGGCAGGCTCCGGCTGTCCTCTGAGGGGACACCAACCCGACACTTCTGTGAGTGCATCCTCCTCCCAAGGGTGCACTGAGCGGACCTCTCCATCTGATGCAGAAGCAATTGTCCAGCTTCATAACGCGGGACTTTAGCATCCGAGTGTATAGGAAAACCTAGTGAAAGACCTTCGTGTTAGACTGCAAGTTCGTTGCAAGCAACAAGAGCAGATCTAGAGATAAAGATAATAAAAAACACTGCATTCCCTTGTCCAAAAGCCCGTAAATCAAAGCTTTGGCTTTTGAGTACAGAAACACTCTTGGACATAATTGGAAACAGACAGCACCGATCTGAAACACTTCATGGAGCTGGGCCGGCGATGGCTTGGGCAAGGAGGTCCCCCTCCTCATTACCCAGCCGGCAGCTTTGCGGCACGTAGCGTTTGTGAGGAGCCAGGAGGGGACGGTCCCTGCCCCGGCAGGTGCAAGGGACCGGCAAGGAGAACGGAGTTTGGCCACGTCCACCTGATCGCGAGTGGGGCATACGTGGCTTTTCACATAGCTGTGGCTGTGCTCAGGTGACTGGTGGCTTGACAAAGAGGCTTGAAGCTGGTGGGGTTTTCATATCCCACCTGGCAGCCCTGCAGCTGAAACCTTGCAGCACCCAGGCTGGGGGAGCTCCTTGAGGGGAGGCAGAGGAAGAGAGAGGGATCCCAGAACCTCCCCCCCATCACTTCGTCCTCTGCAACGAGTCAGTTACTCGGTTTCTTCGCTCTGGTTAGCATTTGTTCTTCAGGGCCCTATCCACAGTGGCTAAGGTGTCAAGTGTGGTTTGGACTCAGAGGCCGCACAGCTGCACAAAAAATACTTACCGGAAAGCAGGGCTGGCGCAAGACAAATGGTGAATTTAACCCGGTAGCGGGCCTTGTACGGGTGTTCTGTCTAGCTGCCATTGCTTTGGAAAGGGCCTAACTCAAACTGTAAAGGCTGCTTTTATCCCAAACCGTCCACAAGAAGACCATAATGATATAGCCATATATCAGTAATAAATAATGAAGCTTGCCATGGATGGAGGAACTAGCACAGCAAGTAGTTCTGCAAAGCAGTGATGCCAAGCCAGATCAAGGCAGCAGAATTTATAGCTGCTATTATCTGCATGAGGTATATTTACGACTCCCCTCCACATTACTCCGATATCTTTGAATCTCACAATATTTGTATATTCATTCCCACAACATTCCTGTAGGTAAGGAATTTGCAAACAAGAAGCCCAGTATTGGAGCCTCTCCGTGCCACGTGGAGCAGCATTTGGAAGGTGGAGAAACTTCAGAGTCCCTTCAGCAGTTACAGATACGTCCAGGGAAATTAACCAAATAACATGATGGAAGTGGCTGGGCTATCTACAGGGTAACTAACTCAGTTCCTCTGGGCTGGGCTATGCAAGAGTTCAGACTAAATGATGACAATGAGTTTTTATCACTTTAAAGTAAACCTCAACTTGCAACCTAAGCAATCCTGACCTGGGACGCCTTGATACAGAATGGTTGGAGGCATAGGAAAATGAAAGCACTCCAAGCCCTGATGTTCATAATAGTAAAATAACTCATAAGCAAAGCTGTATAACCTCAGGTTTGAGCACTTTGGGTTTAAAATATTCCTTAAGTTCTGCCCCGAATTCCTCGATACCTGTTTTACTATTCATTACTTCGAGAAGCTATTGATCTCACAGAAAACAGCAGAAGAGCTGAACACAGCAGATGGGGTAAATGAGACAGTATGCGCTTTCTGTTGTGCAGAAAGCTTTCACATGGATATGAGGAGTTCATATTTTCATGCCATTTTTGCCTAAATTTTATAGAGTAAGATCGATCTCATTGCATCCTAGAATGAAAATAACCCTTTGCTTTTCCATGACCTTCAAAGGGAAGAAGCCCTTGAGCCGAGCCTGCCAGGCCGGGCTGGTTTGCAGGCGGAGGCTGGTGCCCGAGGAAGGTTTGCTGTCTGGTGACTGCCGCTTGAAATGGCTCTCCTGCGGCCGGCTGTACGCTCTTGGGCAAGCGTGACCTCAGTTTTCCATGCTGCTCAACGACGATAATTATTCATACTTACCTTGGGGGCAGGGGGGAGGTGAGCTTAATTAATACTTGGAGAGGCCTTTGAGATGCTCGGATGAAAGACAATGTTGACAGACGAAATATTTCCACTGTGACTGTCAAATTGGTGTCCCCTGCACTTCCTCAGCAAGGGAAGGGTTAGGGAGCCGGCCGGAGGAGCCTGCCAGCCCCAGCAGCACAGGGCACCCGGGGTGAGCGTGCTGGGCCGCAGAGCCCATCCCCGGAAAGGGGAACTCCTTCCACGCTCACACCTCAGCATTACGAGATGATGTCCTTGCATCACGCTCACACGCCTGCCTCTTCCGTCTGGCTGTGTCGCAATGGTTTCCTTTTCCCCAGCGCGTTTCCCACCTCCCCTGCCCGCCTGCTCCGCACCCAGCTGCAGTATCTGCACCGCGGCCGGTGGGGACCGCGTGGCCTGCGGCTGGGAGGCTGTCCCCTTGGGAAGTGTTTTTCGTCAGTGGACGGGACGTTTCCTGTACGAACACCAGATATTATTGCACTGGAGCGACCTGCAGGTGAGGGAGGTCTTCAGCTAACGCGGCGCTGCCGGGCTCGCTGACAGGAAACCAGCTGCGTTTCCTGGGCAGGTCCAGAGCACCATACTTTGTACTTTGTGTGGGGGGAAGACACCATGGAGCAAACCCTGTGTTCATCGTACACATTGCGGCCTCCTTGTATCAACTTAAGGGAAGTCCACCCCTCTCGTGGGGACCCCATCCTCAGACGCTTGCACTGGAAATCAGAACTGACAGCTTTAGCTAAGGGAAACTCAGTCATGATTTTGGTCAAATGCTAGGGGTTTACTCTCAAAACTGGCATGAGTAAAAGGCCACAGCACAGTTCTGCACCCTTTACCCTCCTCCAGATTACAGCAGCCAGGGGCATCGATTGCTGGGGTTACAACAGCCCACAGAGAGCACACCATCCAGCTTATGAGTAAAACCTTGCGCCTCGGGTTTTCACAGTGCTGAGCTCATACCAGTTCATCTCGACACGGTTCTGCAGAGGGGAAAAGTTGTTACAACCTGAGGGGTGCCTTCTGAGGCTGGAGCCGCTGTCCTTGCCAGCAGAAGGGGCAAGAGGAGCATGCCGGGGCACATCGCTGCGTCGGGCGCCCGTCCCCGCATGCCGGCGGCCTGGCTGTCTGGCGACAGGGATGCTGCCTGTGTGAGGAGGGTGGCAGTGAACGTGTTTCCACTGGCTGTAATATTTGTTTACCTTCTGAGTGTGTGTTTTTTCAGCCGGACGGGGAGATCTGGTTTGCCAGCTTCCTCTCTCAGCTCTCTCTCTGACTGTGCACTGTGTGCGCGTGTCCAGCACGGCCGGCCTGCCTACCCCTCACTTCACAGCAATCCCATCGCAGAGCCAATCCCCAGGTTTTGCCGTGCTGTTTTTTGCCGTGACAGAGCACAGGGACCTGCTCGGCAGCCCCAGCCCTCACACCCTCCTTCGCTGCGCAGAACTTGCTCTCCAAGCCCAGCAGCGCCGCACCTCCAAGAGAGACACATTGTGGTATTTCTGGTCCCCAAAACTGCCCAGCAGCGAGGCAGAAAAGGGCAAACCTGGTTCTCAGAGGTCTGCTTGTTTTCTGTCCAGCCTTTGCTCAGGAGAAATCCCCACCAAAATCAATAGCTCCTTTCCCCGGGTAGGAAATACTGAAATCTGACTCATGGGATTTTATACCACACTTCGCATGCCCAGGTTTGCCAAAGGGCAGCATCTCGTGCCCCAGCTAGCTGCCCTTTGAAGTAGCCTGGGGAAGGAGCGTGAGGGTTTCTTAGAACATTAAAAGTAGTAGTGAAAGTCACAGGGCTTTTTTCCTTTATACAATCGAAGCCGAATTTGAGCAATAACCCTCCTGATTTCTCTGGGGGAGGAGATGTGACGTCTTGAGGTAAACCACACATCCCGTAACTACCACTGCGTCGTTTGTATGAGCTGCCTCTCCACAGAAGTGGCAGAACTGCTTTTCAGCAAAAGTCACCAAGTTTTCAGAGGGGAACGATTCCAGTCAGAGAAAGACCGGGCAGCAGAAAGGAAGAAAACTCAACCACAATAAAGCAGCCATTGAACCTGAAAGGAAAAAGACGTCAGCAGCCCAGGCAGGGGCTCTCCTTTTCCTGGTATCTAGCAAACCATAATTATGTGGAAAGAAGCCGTGGGTGGGACTGTTACTTACACGCTGAACTTCGTAACCCAGCGCCATGACGTCGGGAGGGAAGAGCCCTCTCCTCTCCGGGACTTTGACCTGGAAACTCGGGATGTACCTCGGAGGTTGTCACGGGGTGGGCTGAGCCTCGGAGGAGCTCCCAGGATGTCCCAGCCCACCTGTGCTTCATCCTTGGTGTTCCCTGGGTGGTGGGAGTTGATGAGACTTAGGTGATGCAGAGCGAGGAGCCTCCTCTGGAGCAGGGATGTCCTCCTGAGGAAGGGCACAGCAGACAGATGAAGGCCTTCAAGTGCCAGGGGAGGGAGGAAATTCAGGAGGAAATGGTCAGGGAGAGCAGAGGAAAGGTCTGGGTACTGCGCAAGCCAAGCTCCAGCACAGCCACTTTGCTGAGAGAGACCTAAAAGGGACTGAAAACCCACAGAAAGGATAACGTGTAGTTCCCAACAAGAGAGATGGGCTTGGGGTTCAAAACTGCTCAGTGACCCGTGGAGGAGAGCCAAAAGGTACCATGAGCTGCAGGTAAAGGCTGAGGCAGCCTTGCTGTAGGGTCCACACCTGGTGGAGCTTGGGGTGAGCAGTGCACCTGGTTGAAACACCAAATCCCTCTGAGGTGCAAGACCTGGCTTCTCAGGAGGAATGGGAAGGAGGTGCTGGGGCCAGCAGAAGGGAAACGGAGGCTGAGTGGCCGGAGGAGAGGCAGGACATGGACATGGTGCCACTCCAGACCTCTCAGGTCAAACCATCGCCATGAGGTGGTCAAACCAGAGCCCAGGACAGGGACAGGCCTTCAGAGAGCTTCTCAACCCCTTGCCAGGTCATGCTCCACCCCTCATCTGTTTAAATAAACATTAGCAGAAGAGCGAGGTGGCCAAGGAATGACTATAGGCAAGGTCTGAGGTGTACATCTGGTCTCTCTCCAAGTCTGTGACTGAAATAGAAGTCTAAATATATCTGCAGTTGAGGACTGAGGTGTGCTGTCCAAGTTAAATAAGGATATACAGCCCGGGAATGGCGTGGAGAGCTCTGGGTTGGGTCTCATGCTCGCTGGCAGGCCTGCACTGAGGAAGCACCTATTGCTGTTGGCTGTGCTATAGGTTGCTTTTAGGATCTGTCAGGGTGGCGTTTTCCTGCTCCTCTCTTCAGCTCCGTGAGTGCTGGCCCCTCACCGCCCTGCTGACCACCGTTCTTTAGGGGAGCTGGGGGAGAAAATTAGCAGTGATCACTCATCTCATTGATACAACTCTGATTCTTCTCAGCACCTTCCTGGTGGGGGAGTGTGGGGACTGTTGTTTGCCTGGGCCTAAAGGCGAGGATAAATGTTGTTTTGGTGTCCTGGCCATCGGAGGCAAAGTCCACACTCCACAGCGGGTTTACCAACACCCTTCCTGAGTGGCGGGACCTTTACTCTGGTGCTGGGGGGCTTCAAAACCTCACCCACATCCCATTCCCTGCCTTTCACTCCCTGCCAGTATGCCCCAGCCTGGCTGCACCCCCTCCTCGAGCCACGGCCACCCAGCGCCTTGTGGTGGGGCAGCCCACACGGCTGCCAAGCGCGCCGATGGTCCCCGGTGTGTTAACGTGCATGTCAGTAGGCTCCCGAGCGCGGGGATGCTTAGGTGGCTGAACCTACTCGTGTTGTTTGAAGGGTTCTGGCAAACATTCAAGAACAAGAGCTAAGACAGCCAGTTCTCATTTGTGGGCACGTCCCTACATTTCAATGTGGCAAACCTTGTGATTTAGCAAGTGAGAGCCTTCTGCCCCAGGGCTGTTAAAAGCCCTTTTTTTTTTTTTTTTTTTTTTTTTTTCCTTTAAAAAAAGAAGAAAACAAACCTGTCAAGACTTCCAAGAAAATGAGACAAACACCAGCATAGACGGGCTGCAGGACGCGGACCAGATTTCTGAATATGCCTACACGTGGGGAAAGCTGCAGGCTGAAAGCTCAGTCCTTTGAAAGCTGCTGGGGGCTTTTCGTTGTGGGTTTTTGTTATTGTTGTTGTTGGGTTGTGTTTTTTTGGACATGCTTGTACTTAAGGAGGAAAAATTGCCAGAGGCTTTTGCTGCCATCGTGAATAATGTTTTGTTCTGAAACCTTTTCATGCTTTTCTCCCCAGAGTGAGCACCTCACTGTCTGAAGTGGAACACACTGACTGATAGGACACCGCTCATCAGCGGAAAAGGACAAATTTAGTCAACCTGTTCTTAATACCTCCCATGTCCACCCCGCCCTAGCATGGGGGTCGCAGCAGCTCCCCACGGGCTCACAAGTCTGCACATATGTGTGGGTCACAAGCCCGTGGGTGATGTGCACGAGCCCACTCGTGTCATGAGTGGCAGCGTCCTTGTGTGGAAGGAGAGCGACCTGCCACCTCTTTGGGGTGCCGTGGCTGGCTGTCCTCAGGAGAGCCTGGTGGCACTCAGCCTGGTGGCCTGTCCCCTTCCTGCAGCTGCCAGGTCCTCCTGCTCCCTCCTCTTGTCCGCAGCATCGTGGCTGTTGTTTGTCCCAACCTGAACCTGTGTCAGTGACAGTGACAAAGCAAGTGGGGGCACTTCTGTGGGGCTGCGCTATGTATTTATGGGTTCCTGGCTATTTCTTTCTGTGCAGTCGGTGGCAGGGGCCACCTCTCCTGCTTGGACCTCTTTGCTCTTGCAGGTAAAGATTCTGCCCCTGAATACCTGTCTGTGTGTGTCAAACCGGGCACCTTAAGTGAGACGCCATTAAAAAAAAACAACAACACAATAAACCAAAAACGGATAGTCCCCCTTAATCCATACACAATAATGTCAGCAGCAGAGATCTGTGGCATGCCACTCGGCTGCCGAGCCGATACCCAGAAGGCCACTGAGCAATCTTCCTCTTTGTTTTACAAATAGGTATAGCCTTTTGAAGCAGGATCAGTTGTAACATATTTATTGCGAGAATGAAAGACAAAAAACACGAGTCTTTGCCAAGAGCAAGTGAAATGGGCATGCTTTTCAAATAGCTACCACAGGACTGATTACCTTTCCAAGTAATTAAACATTGTGAAAGGTTATTAACGTGTTGATAATAGACAGCTTTGCAAACTGCCAGCACAGCACGATCTAGCAGACGGCGGCACGGCAGCGAGCAGGAGCCCTCACTCCTGGGGGGCTTGGCAGAGCCCCAGCACCCCAAGGGCTGGATGTGCCCAATGGGGCCGGCCTGGACCCGGCCAGCCCAGGAGTGTGGGGTCCCCAAGTCCCCAGTCTGAGTGATGGCAGAGGAGCTGGAGAGACGGTGGGCGGCCTCCCCCCGGCGCTCCCTTGGGGCAAGGCAGCAGGTGTCTGCCAAAACCCAGGGCCTGCCGGTGCAGGTTACCGAGTATTATTTCTCTTCAGACCGACTTGCATCCACAAACACCGTCTCTTGCTGTGAATCCTCTGGTATTTTAATGCGTGTTATTAAACCCGCGTGGGAAGCGGGCTGGCTGAGCTGCGGGGTGGGTTTGCTGCAGCCAAGCAGCCGGGGATGCAGGCGGGACGCAGGCAGGATGCAGGCAGGGATGCAGGCAGGATTTAGGCAGGATTTAGGCAGGGATGCAG
Source organism: Oxyura jamaicensis (assembly GCF_011077185.1). NCBI lineage: Eukaryota > Metazoa > Chordata > Aves > Anseriformes > Anatidae > Oxyura > Oxyura jamaicensis. The sequence continues at coordinate 28,973,457 of NC_048895.1, forward strand.
GCAGCACGGAGCCTGTGCCTCCAGACAGTTCTGTTGCCACTGGGCCAAGGAGGAGCCAAATGGGAAACCTGCTGTGGAAACGGAAGAGGCAACAAGAGCACTCTTTTCTGGAACAGCTCCTAGGCAGAGGGAAGGCAGGTGGGTAAACAGCGGTGCCACAAACGCCAGCATGCACCCACTGGACAGGGACTGCCCTTGTCTGGAGCAGCCACCACCTGGTCATCCCCTCAGACCACAGGCAGACAGCTCTGCTCTCTTCCTGTTTCCAAACATAGCAGCAAGGGAGAGAAGGCGGAGGACAGAGAAGTGCAGGCCGTGGTGCAAAGATGAAATAACATCCTGGCAAGAGCATCCTCGTCCTCATAGCCCTCTCAAAAGTTGCCCAGCAGTGGAAGCGCTCGGGAAGTTTTGCTGCTGTCCGTGTTTGTGTTGGTGTAATACTCTGCATCGCTTTAAAGGAACTTTAACTGCTTTTACATGTAGATTAGGGGTAACCTGCGCTTCTAGGTCACCCTTCTGCCTTCCAAAATGCCTTTCTGTACTCACGGTGAGCAAACCAGGAGTTTATTATGGGAGGTGTTTAGACCGGGGCATTTAAGAAATGGTACATAATAACAGTCTCCACCTCGTGTCCCAGAGAATGTGGCTGGCATCACTGCTACTTAAGTGTCATCAGGATAAATGCAGCGCCAAACAAATGGGGCTGGCTCACGTGTTCCTGCTGTGACACTCCCGGGCTTCCCCTGGGCTTGGGCAAAGAGCATCACTCTGCCTTACAGACAGCTCGGTCACTGTAAGCGTAAAAGACGAGGAGCAAGATGTTCAAAGCATGCTCCCATTAACAGCCGTGTTCATGGATTCAGGCAGCCCCTCTGTGGTGTGAGCTGTCCAGGGGCAGCTGGCAGGGTGATGGCACCAGGACATCCTCCTGGGGCACAGCCGGCTCCCGGTGCCGCGGTCACTCCTGCACACGCTGCACGACTTTGCCTCCCTCCGCAGCTGCCAGCAGCACAAGGACCTCTGCAAAAGAGGCAGAAAGGAGACTTCACAGGGTCAGCTGACACATTATTTTTACCTTTGTGTTCAGCCACCTCTTCTGCTTGCTTCCCGAGTGAGCTGCGCTGAAACCCTGCCGCCGCCGCGAGGCACGGCCGGGGCGATGCGCTAATCGATATTGCTTGCTTGAGAAAGTAAGTCTCACTTCTCGGCCACACATTCCCCTGAGTGCTTGTGTCAACCTCGCTCACATCAGCTGGAGGGAGGCTTACCCACAGAAAGGTCAAGCTGCCCGAGCTGGAGCTGATCCTCTGCACGCCTCTGGCTCTTTGAGCCCTGGGAGCGCTGCCTGGGCCGGACTCTGCTGCTCCCGAGGCAGAGTTTGCTCATTTCCACCACTCCTGCGGGACCCGGGTGGCATCTGCGAGGGGCCGGAGCAGGGCAAGGCAGGGCCTGGCCTCGCTGAGGCAGGTTGGAGCTGGGCAAAAAGCATGGGTACTGAGATAAGGCAGCTGGGGGGTGGCCAGAGCTCAGCCAGCGGGGTCCCCATTCCCATCCATCCCATCCTGCACACGCTGGGGCTATGAGGGAGCATGCTCGTCCCTAGGCTGGCATCTCCCAAAGCTATTTTCTGCTTCCCTGGGCCAGCAAAACGCCTGGAGCTGTGCATCGTGGCCACACTTACTAACCCCTCGGTCCCAATCCACTTCTTGCACCTGCTCCTCCATGGGCTGGGAGGACCTTTGCTCTGGAGCACTCTGCGAGGGCTGAGGCTGCTTCTGCTTTGAAGCGGCGCTGGGCTTTGCCTGGGGTCACCTCGGGAGTGCCCACGCTGCTCGAGGGACAGAGGGACGGGTCCTTCCAGGCCACCTGAGCCATAAAGGGCCACCTGGGCACAACAGGACTGCTGGCCACATGGCTGGGACAGCACTGCTCGGCGAGAGGTGCGAGCCCGGCTGCGCCCAGAGCCGCTTTGGAGCAGAAAGCCTCCGCTCTCGCTGGGATACACTGAAGTACTTAATAAATAACTGTAATTAAGTGTGAGGTGGTAGCTTGAGAGCTCGTTCCCAGAAGTTAACATCAAAACACTTGCTCTTAGCACCTGGGGAGACGTTACGAGAGCAAACTTCTCGCGCGGACGAAAGTGCGGTTGTCAGGAAGTGCTGAAGAGCGCTGGAAACACGTACGCTGGCCCTTCAGGAGGAGAAAGGTCTTGGGAAGTATCACGGCCGCTTACGCAATTACAGTGCTTTTAACGAAGGCCAGGCTGGGGGGGCAAGAGCTTCCCTTCCAGCCTCACGTCTGCTCCTGCCCCTCGGGCAGGCGGCAGGGGGTGGCTGATGGTGACCCCCTAATGTAGGGCTCGGAGGCGCCCTTGTCCCTGCTCCTGGAAAAACACCGTGGAGAGCGTTCCCAGGTCCAGGTCTCAGCCTTCTAATTGCCGCTGGAATCCAGGGAGCCAGAGCCTCATTTGCCTCGCAACCATCCTCGCCCGCCCTGGCACCTGGGCTGGTCTCGATTTGTCTACGGCTCGGGCAAGAACGGACGAGGCCGGCGTGCGTGTTGCCTCTTGTTGTGGGAGCAGGGTGCGTTGTGCAACACGGCCGGGGCTTCGTGGGGTCGGACACGCGCGAGTCGTGGTGCTGGGACCCGGGGAGGGCGTTACGGGGGGCGAGGACAGGGAGAGGGGCTCTGCGGGGCTGCTTGTTGTGGGACGCTTGGTCCTGTGCTCCTGGCCTGGGGCTTGGGCTCAGCCTCGCCTTCCCACCCCTCGTCTGCAAATGCCCCCAAATGCCTCCAAATTGCCCAAGTGCCCCCAAATGCCCCCAAATATCTCCAAATATCCCAAATACCCTGAAGTGCTTCCAAATGCCCCCAAATGCCCCCAAATGTCTCCAAATGCCCCAAGTGCCTCCAAATGTCCCACATGTCCCCAATGGCCCCAAATGGCCCCAAGTATCCCAAATGGCCCCAAATGCCCCCCAAATGTCCCAAAGGTCCCCAAAGGTCCCAAATTTCCCCAAATGTACCAATTGTCCCAAATTCCCCAAAATGTCCCAAATGTCTCCAAGTGGCCCCAGTGTCCCAAATGCCCCTAAATGTCCCCAGATGCCACCAAATGCCCCTAAATGTCCCCAAATATCCCCAAATATCCCCAGATGCCTCCACTCTGGCAGTGCCAGGCGGCCGTGCCGCGCCCCCCTCGGCATGGGTTTGAGGATCACGCCCCGCGTGGTGCAGGCCGTTACAGCAGCAGTCAGCCTGGGGGTCCCAGGACCCCTCGGGACAACCCCGGCCCGTCCCCGATCCCCCCCTCGCCCCCCTCGCGGCGGCCCCCCCTGTGCGGGCGCTGCCCCTTTAAATCCCGGCCGCGCGGAGCAGGGAATCCCTCTCGCAGCGCGTCACCCGCGGACGGAACCCCGCGCTGGCGTAGCGCGACGCAAATGCCCATTTTTGGCAACGTGCGACAGCGGCGCGTACCAAGCGGCACAGGCAGCGCGGGGGGTGTACAAGAAAACCCTCCTCGAGCCGCCACCACCTCCAGGCACCGCGGGGGGAGCCGGGGCGGGACCGGGCGTTCGGGTGCCGGCACCGCAGCGGGGCGCGGGGCCGGGGAGGGGCGCGGGGCG